>NC_056745.1:1274460294-1274627794 GCF_019279795.1 Protopterus annectens
ACTTTTCACATAATGTAAAGGATTGTTTATTGTAAAAAGGAGACTGTACTTTGCAACTATCTGGTCTCAGAAATGAATGTTCATGGAAAAGTAGATTTTTGTTTGCTTTTTTCTATTTGTTCTGATTAGTTATTATTTTATTTTGGGTAGTTATTTCAGTTTGTTTCACTTTTTGCACTTTTTTCCTTGAGGGCATTACATGAGGCACTGTTACTTTTAATACATTTCTGATCTGGTATGTCATTTCATTTCTTAAAGTATTGTGTTGTTTAATGATATTATGTCAATAAATCTCATCCAAGGAAAAGGAGAAATACAGCATAGGACAACAGGGTGGGATAATGAGCAAAATGCTGGGAAAAGAAAAAGGCAGGGGCTGGAATTCAACAAAGCCTACACTACACCATTCTAAGTGAACAGACAACACAACTCTAACTCACGCCTTCTTCCATCTAAGTGAACAGACAACACAAGCATAACTCACGCCTTCTTCCTTCTAAGTGAACAGACAACACAAGTATAACTCACGCCTTCTTCCTTCTAAGTGAACAGACAACACAAGCATAAATCACACCTTCTTCCTTCTAAGTGAACAGACAACACAAGCATAACTCATGCCTTCTTCCTCCTAATTTTCATTTTCCTACTGATTTTCTTGCAGCCTTAAACATCGAGGGGGATTCATAAAGGTTACCACAAAGTGTAGACTACATGTACACTTAGTATAATCTTTCTGAGTGACTAGAAAGCACAAAAAATGTGGTAGTGCTGTTCTTGACTACAGACTGTGTACACAGTGTAGGCAGGTTTTTAACAGTCACTTAATAAGGCTGAGGTAAATTCCTTTGAATGAAAATAAAAGCTAAATAGAAGCAAAAGTTTCAAAAGTTACAGACGGTAAGTGTCTTGGAGATAGAACACTTAAAATATATGGAAGATCTATTTTTAATGGTAGAATTGAGGATATTAAAACATAATAACACACATACACACACACACACACACACACACACACACACACACACACACACACACACACACACACACACACACACACACACACGCACACACACACACACACACACACACACACCTTATGAATGAATGAACCTGCTGCTTTACACCCACCTACCCTTTGAATGAATGAACCTGCTGCAAAGCACACACACACACACACACCCACACACACACACACACACACACACACACACACACACACACACACACACACACACACACACACACACACACACACACTACTGCAACGTTTGGCAACCTAACATTAGATCGACACATTGCATGCCGATCTTCAGAATATCTTACTAACAGCGTCACTCTATGAAACAAGCAACTCTCACAAATGACAAAAACCTTAACAAGGAAAATAAACTGTAAAGAAAGCAACTCTTGGAGGGGTCATTAACTGATTCTTGCAATATTGTACAGAACAAACATTGTTTTTTCAAAATATACAATTATAGCACTGTAGATGTTACACAACCTTGAGCAGATTTGTGTGAATGGGGCTTGACCTTTGTTCTTAAGAGAAATGAAAGAATATATGAAACTCTCATTAATTTAAAATTGTTTTCTAGAAAGTTAAATTTTGTTTTTTACTTTAAAAATAAGAATGAGCAAACAGACAATGTTGTGAGTGTGAACAAAATGCTTAGTACATTTAACCCCCACTTCACCCCATAGTCTCTATGTATGAAAATATATGTAAACATGAAATCAGACATATATTGAACAGGTCTTATGGAAAAAGTATGGACTCTAACTTGAGTTATAAAGAAAGAATGTTGTTACTGAAAATAAAGCATTAAGAGTGATGAAACCTGATTTGGGGGGGGGGGGGCTTGGTGGTTATGGACACAAATGACTTTATCAATAAGATTTTGGTTTATTGTATTCTAATACGTATGAAAACATTTTGTTAAATGAGATGAATATTGTTGACCATAAAATTGATCATGTCATAGAAGATTTACTTCTTAATAATCAGATCATTCCATGAGAATACATTTTATATGTCTCCAATCCCAAATCCCCCACCATTTTTGGAATACCTAAAATGCATAAAAATATGTTAGATCCACCCATGAAACCAATTGTTGATGCTAAGGTATCTAAACCTTTAACATAGCGAAATTCATTCACAATTAGACAAAAGGTATTCTTAACAGTATCAAACATCTGTTCATCTGGGATTCTGGGGATTTTTTGTCCAAAGTTACAATTGACCTCTACAGGAATTAACTAATCCTTGTTACTATAAATATACAAGATTTGTTTTCTATTATACCACACAATATAGGGACTGAATGGTTTTATGAATAGCTGTGTTTCCATACCTCTCTTAACCATAACATATCTGAATTACTTAGGATTTTGATGGAAATTTCCCTAGAAAACAACTTTTTAGTGTTTGAAAATCAGATCTTTAGGTAAAAGAAAGGGGTAGTGATGGGGGCTGCATGTGCCCCCATCTTTGCCAATATAGTACTGCCTTATTGGGAGCAGGAGTTTGTTCTCAAATCAGAATTCTAGAAATGTTGGTCATTATATAGATGGTTCCTAGATGATCTTTACTATTTTGGAATGATAACCTTGAAAGTCAATTTTTGATTACCCACATTCAGCTACAGTCTTTCTTGAATTCACCATGGACACATAGGGTGATAAAGTTAATTATTTAGATGTAATTTTATACAAAAATAAAGAAAAATGTGATTTTGAATCCACCATATATTGTAAACCCACTTATTCAAATATGTTATTACATTCTGATAACTGGCACATTATCCATCAGAAGAAAACATTAGTTAAGGGGCAATGTGGCAGACTTGCCCGCATGGTATTGAATGACAGTGAATTTCAGACTGAAAGTGACAAATTGGAAACCATATTAGACAGGAGAGTTTATCCTGATATGTTTTTATCAGATATATTCAGTGAAGTTTAGGCAAAGAAAGCCACTGGTTATTTCAAGTCCCTGTTGGGAACTGTTAATGATACAACATCGAGGGAGTCAATTACAGCAGAAAATAGACTGGAGCTTGTATACAAAAAAAATTGTATTTTATCTTTCAGCACACAATTTTATGATATTCAGTCAACTTTATTAAAAAAATCTGAAGTATATTTGGACTTGGCCAAGACACCTTGTCTATTGTTGGACAAGCCCCTATTAAAGTATACAAAAATATACCTGTTTTAAGATGCTATTTGAGCATGGTAAGTTTACTCACAATAATGGAAAAATGAGGAAATGTGGATATTGTTTACAATGTAAATATATTTTGGAAGGTTCTGAAGTTACCCTGGTCAATTATTAACCATAAATACTACTGTGGGAGCAAGGGGGTGGTATATTTAACCCCATTCCAGACTTGCAAAGCATTTTATATAGGAAAAACTGTTATGAGTTTTAGAACCAGAATTTATCAACATTTATATGGGATCAAAAGGAAAGATGAATGTAATGCTTTGTATAAGCATCTCAAGGAGAATCATGCTCACTCATTCAAGTTTACTGTGATATTCATGTAGATTTAGGAAAGAGAGGGGACCAAAGAAAAATTTTTTTTTAGACTGTCAAGAACTAAAATGGTAGTTAAAAACAAATGCTACGAAAAGTCCTGGTCTCAATGAGAGAGTATCAATTAGCAGCCTATTAAAATTAAAAGCTGTTTTTTTTTCCGTAATCTCTATGGTTACATTATTTTGCTTTCAAAACATTTTATTTTGTATGTATATATATATATATATATATATATATATATATATATGGGTCTACCTGAGATGGTCGACAGGCCATATGATCGACACTCATTTGATCGACAGTTCATTTGGTCAACAAGCAGATTTACCCCCCTCCCCAATGTTTTGCTACCCTGGAGTTGATATATATATATATATAGTTAGGGGGGGTGGGGGCACAGCCCCCCACATAAAATGCTTGTCGACCATATGAACTGTCGACCAAATGAGTGTCGATCATATGGCCTGTCGACCATCTCAGGTAGACCCATATATATATATATATATATATATATATATATATATATATATATATATATATTTAAGTTTTAGGATGCAGTAAGTATATTTATTTTTTAGTCAAACTTTACAATTTAGTTTTACTAATATATTGTTTCATCAGTATTCTACTATGATTATTTTATTGAGGTTTCTTAAATTTTAATTCATAATCATTTTTAGCACAGGGTGCATTTTCGAGGCATGTGTTTTAATTATTTGAATTACTTTTGTTAATTGCTTAATTAAAAAATGGAAGGGGTTTGCATTGTATTTAAACCAACTGCATTATGCAAACTATATTCTGATGAAGTCCATAGTACCATGGACGGAAACAGTAAATGGTTAATGGTTGAGTAAAATGTTATTTTAATATCACTCTACTGTGTCCTGTGCATTTCCATCCAGTGTGTCGGTTCATGGTTTGTCTTGTATTGGATTTTGAGAAATTGTAAATATAGAAGACCATACTAATGGCTTGGGAAATGGTTGGTAACCTAATTTCAGATCAAATTGTTGTACTTTGATTGCCAGACTATCATACCAAGAGCATCAAACTTCCAAATCATCAACCTCATAAATGCTGCAAACTTGAACATCAAAAATAAACTGTAAAGACAGAAGGTTGCACTGTTGGCCTAGGAAATGTCTGACTAGAAACCGAGAAAGCAGTAAGTCTATACTTGCAATGAATGAAGAAAGAAAGAAAGAAAGAAAGAAAGAAAGAAAGAAAGAAAGAAAGAAAGAAAGAAAGAAAGAACAAAAGAAAGAAATAATATGCACGCAAAATAAATAATCACATAAATATGGATACAATATTAATGTCTTTGCACGTATAGTAACACTAAAACTATGATTTTCCATAGGCAGACTGAAAACAGCAATTCTACCCTTTGCATGCAGTATCAAGTACCACTACAATAACAAACGTGCAGCTGTGTAAGTAAACTTATCATAACAGTAGATATTCAAATGATCACTGCTGCAGTAGCCTTAGCTATATGTGTTATTCTGCACATAGGATATAACAGCCAACCAGCTTCCAAAGCTACAGGGAACCTTCCATGTGCCCAAACTGTCAGGCAGTTCGAGCTGAGCTGACAAAAAGCCAAGTTTGGGTGCCAAGCCCTTCACAGTTGTCCTGCTATTAGAAGGAGAGAGAGAGTGCGTGACAGGCTGAGCCCTAAAAGGGCAACCCTAGGAAGAACAAAAAAAAAAAAAAGTAACCATAGCATGGCATATACTACATCCCAAAAAACAACGATGGTGTAGGAAGGAAATGGCTACTGCAGCAGTGATCATTCAAACATGTACTGTTATGGTAAGTTTACTTATATAACTGTACTATGTTCATCATTTTGATCACTGCAGTAGCCTTCACTATATGGGTAGATTATCCTAGCTTATTATATTTGAAGGTGGAAGGAGAAGATTCCAGGAGCCCCATGAGAATGATCCTTGCAAAGCCTGATCTCAACCTACAGAAGGAATCAACCTTATAGTGTTTTGTAACATTATGTACAAAGGACCATGCTGCTGCTTCTAGAATACTTCTAGAATCCAACCATTTCCAGAAAGCCACAGACGAAACCAAGGCCCTGGTAGAGTGGGCCTTGACCTTGCTTGGAACAGTTTTGTTGTGGTGATTAGTGTCCCTTCTTCTTACCTTCACAAGAAATGAACAATTGATCCAAAGGTCTAAATGATCTAAATCTGTCAAGATAGTACCTGAGTTGTCTGTGTACATCCAAGGTATGGAGTATCCCTTCTCCCTCAGTTAGGGTCGCAGGAAAGAAAATGGAGAGATGGATAATTTGACTTAAAGTAAACTCGGATACCTCTTTAGGCATAAAAGAAGGATTAGTTCTCAAAGAAACCCTAGCCCTGTGGAACATGATGTAGTGGTGACTCACCATAAGAGCTTGCAACTCAGTTACTCTTTTTGCAGAAGTCAGACAGCAAAACTGTTTCCATGTTAAGACCCTCAAGTTAGCCAGGTTAACTGTTTCATATGGAGCAACTGTTAGCTTTGCTAACACAAAATTAAGTTCCCAAGGAGGGGTTATCAGTTTTCTTGGAGGCCTCTTATTCAAAACCACTTTCAAAAACATTTTGATATGAAACTGTATTGAAAGAGGAGGATCCATGGGCAGGCATGCTGAAATGGCTGACAAATGAACCTTGACAGAGGAGTAAGAAAGGCCATAGGATAGCAACTCACATAAATATTGTGTGTCACTCGTCTAGTCAGGATGAAGTATGTTCTGTTCAAGCAGCTTTATTATGTACAAACACATTAGAAATGAAGTTAAATAACTTTAACTTATATACAGATTAGCTGCCTCATACATGGATGTTCACACTCTGGCTGTACTCACAAAATGGCACTGAAGCTAGTACATGCTTGCTATTTATATGCATGTTCAGGTCTTAGAAATGCTTCTTAAAGGTACAACACACCTGTTATTCTACATCCTCCCCCTTTGAGAAATGAGTCATGCAATACTGACGACATTGACTAACATGCAATTATTACGAAACAATTTGCATCATGCAATTATACTGAACTAGATACATATATACGGGTCTATATCACAATGTCGAACTAACATAAGTTTGAATGTTGTAATATCAAACCCTAAACTCCAAAACCCAATAATAAAGAAAACACAGAACAGCGATTTTTTTTTCCCCAAGGAAAAAAAAATTACTGTTCTGTGACAAAAAAAAAAAATTAAACCTTAAACTTAAACTAAAGTGGGGGGCTGTGCCCCCCAGACCCCACAATGTAGGGAGCTGTGCCCCCCACACCACCCCCCCTACTTAAATATTCCAACTCCAAGACTGCACCACAGTAGAGGAAATAGCAAAGCCCCAAAAGCGGCCCACCGATTTTTTTTCCCTGGGAAAAAATTGATGTGCCATATCTTCGCTATTTTTGGATTTCAGACTTTAGGGTTCAATATTACAATGTTCGAACTTCTACAAGTTCGACATTGTAATATAGACCCATATACAATTATGTTCAGGTTGCTGTGTATATCACCCTGTGTCTGGAAATATGACCAAATCATGTGCTATAGAAATTGGAATTAGGTTTAGCAACTGGGATCGCCTCTGCTGAATGTTCAACCTTAGGGACATCAGGAACACCATCAGAAATGGTAGTGGGAATCAAGACATGTTCTGGATCAGGAACATTGTCTGAATTGCTCTGATATTTAGAGTCTGTATCACAGGAACAATGCTGCGATATCAGTTCTGATACAGGAAGAATATACCTACAGTTTCTCCTGTACTCCATACCCTCAGAGTTCAGAAAGCAGGATCTTGGCTCTGCACATATATGTGTTACTTGATCAATCTGGTCAAATCCTTTTGCTGTTTGTATCTTCACTGTCTCTCCTTCTTTCAATGGACGAAGAAATCTGCTAGATTTGTTGTAACTGGATTTCTGGAATGAACACTTTCTAAATAATTGGGCTGTGATTGCTTTGTTATTTTTAGATTTAGGCCCCAGTAAACTAGAACTAATAGGCAATGTTGTTCTGGTTTGCCTGGATAGAAGTCTCTGAGCAGGTGAGCCAAGTATATCGTCACAGGGTATGTTTCTGAGACTGAGTAAATTCAAAAAGACATCTGTATTACCATGCTTTGACTTCTCAGGTAATTGCTTTGCACTCTGTACTGTACGTTCAGCTCATCCATTTGACTGCAGATATTCTGGATTACTAGTAACATGTACAAAGTCCCATTCTCTTGCAAATTTCTGAAACAACTGACTGGTAAATTGGGTACCATTGTCAGAGATAAGCTTTTGTAGACTTCCATGGCCTGAGAAATTACATTTTTACTTAGTAATAACAGTAGTGGAAGTTAGGTTAGGTAGTAGCTCGAACTCAAACCAGTTCGAATAAGAGTCTACCAGTACCAAGTAATGTTGATTGTTTCATTCGAATATGTCAGTGGCTACTGTTGACCAAGGTAGTTCACGAACTTGACTTAGCTGAAGTGGTTCTTTTTGCAAATGTGGTTTAGTACTATTGCGTACTGAGCAAGAAGAAAGTGCTCTATAGATGTCTTTTGCTAGAGAAGGCCAAAATACTATTCCTCTTGCCCTTTTTTTGGTAGCTTCAGAATCTGGGTGACCATGATACAAAATCTGGATGTACTTGTGTTGTAAGGAAGCAGGAACAACAATTTTAGGACCTTTGTAAATAATGCCATCTTCCATCAACATTTCATCTCTGTAAGGAAAGTAGGGATGCACTTCCGGTGGTACACCAGATTGTTTTGAAGGTCATTCTTATTGATGTAGTGATTGCACTTTTGCAAAACTGGAACAGTCTTTATGTGATCTCTTAGCTCATCAAGTCTTGTGGTAGAAAAGTTATGCACTTCCATGATATCGAAGTCAAAATTCTCTGTGTTAAGCTGTTACATTGTATTTCTGGGCAATCTGGATAAGGTGTCAGCCAGAAAAAAAGAAGTTTGCCTTTTGTATAGACCATATTGAAGTTGTACTTTTGCAATTAAAGCATCATTCTTGTAATCTTGCTGGAACTGAATGCATAGACTTCTTTAAAATAGTAACCAGAGGTTGATGATCAGTTTCAATCTGAATATCTCAACCATAGATACAATCATGAAATTGGAACATGCAAACACTATAGCCAAAAGTTCTTTCTCAATCTGAGCATAGTGCATTTCAGTTTGGGTAAGTGTTGTAGATGCATACGCTACTGGGTTTACCCTCTTGAAGAATGCCTGCATTTAGACCAAATCTTTAAGCATTGCAGGAAAGAGTTACTCGTTTGTTGACATCACAGTATCTTAATGTAGGTGGAGTTACATTTTTCAGCTTAAAGTCTTCAAATGCTTTCTGGTGATGTTGTAACCATGACAATGTAACATTCTTACATGTTAGCTCTCCCAAAGATGCTGTCAACTCACTGAAGTCAGGTATAAACTTGCCTAAATAGTTGACCATACCAAGAAAACTTTGTAGAGCTTATACATTATCTGCCACTGACATCTCAAGAATGGCTGCTTGCTTGGATGGGTCTGGTCTGAAGCCAATGCTAGTAAACAAATGACCTACATATGTAACTTCTGGTAGTCTGAATTTGCACTTTAGAGTGTTGATCTTCAAGTTCACTTCATGTGCTCTATCTAGAACTCTCTTAAGATTTCTGTCATGCTCCACTTCACCATTGCTTCTGACTAACAAATCATCTACTATTATGCCACATGGATAACCTGAAAAAATTGCTCCATTGCATGCTGGAAGACTTCATTTGCAGCATTTATTCCAAATGGCATCCTGAGAAATCTGTATGTTCCAAATGAGGTACTGAATGTAGTCAGTAATGAAGATTTGCAATCAAGCATCACTTGCCAAAATTAACTTTTTACATCTAAGACAAAAATAAACAGTGGCATTCAGTATTAGAGCTGTGACTTCCTCCACTGTACACATAGAATGATGAGGTCTTTTTAATTCTTTGTTCAAATCTCTTGGGTCAATGTATATTCTGATTTTGTCTAAGCCCTTTTCATGAGCTGCTACCATGGACAACATCCATTCAGTAGGTTCTGTGACTGGACAAATTACTGCACCATTTTGTCCAACTGGGCCATGACTTTATGCAGCATGGCTATCGGAACTTTTCTTGCTGGTCTGACCACTGGACTGATCTCTGGGTCAAACTTCATAGAATACACAACTGAAAGTTTGCCCAACTTGTCATCGAAAACATCAACATACTCAGAAACAATAGTGTTAGTGAAGCTGAAACTAGGACATGTGCTTATTTGATGAACTTCTTTGGTAAAAGAAAGCAGATTCATTCTCAAACTGTCTCTGAGACCCAATAATGACTGCAGAGGTCTTCAAACCAGATAGAACAATAGGCTATAACAGCTCTTAGCCACATAACATGAAAGCACTACTGAGCCTTTGGTTTGAATTTCTTCACCTCCATAAGCAACAAGCTTCACACAACTAGTCCTATTAAGTTGTTCACCAGCTCTGTCCTTTGCAAAAGTATCTGCAGACATGACATTACACTTTGAACCAGTGTCTGCTTTGAGCTCCGTGGGTTTACCATTGATCCAGACAGTACAAAATACTTCATTATTTGCCAATAGACCTACTGCATCAATTCTTTCACCAATTACTGACACACCATCGACATAGAAATCAGACTGTTGCAGCTCTACTTGATCAATTTGCTTTTTCAAATGACCCTTCTTTATAAAAGTATGAGGTTTACATGATTTGCACATTGTTGAAAATGGTTCCATTTCTTACATTTATGGCATTGCTGACCAAATGCTAAGCACTTTTCTCTTTTAGACTCATGGTTGGCACCACAATTGCGACAGTGAATAATAAAGCTTGACTTGAATTTTGCTGATTCACCCTTGTACTGCACTGAGCATGCTCCTTTAACTGAACTAGTCTTAGAACTTGCTGGAAGATTACAGGGCCTCCCAGGAAAACCCAAAGGGGCTGTAGCTGCCATGTCCTTAGGCCTGTTTCTGCCTGCCACATGTTGCATGCTGTCTACATTTGCTCTGGAGCCTGCTGAAACCATGCTCTTATCACTTGCAAGCATATTCGTGTACCCTTCTGTAACTTAGTGGATTTGACAAATCTCAGTAGCTTTGCTCAACATTAAATCACTGTCACAAAGCAAAATCTTTCTCGCAGCAGCACTATTAATACCACACATGAGCTTGTCCTTTATTGACTCATCTTTTAAATCACCAAACTTGCACATTTTAGCTTTGTTGCTAAGGTCAGTAATATAAACTGCAAAAGTTTCTCCTTGCTTCTGATCTCTTGTATAAAACAAATGCCTCTCTAATGTAACATTGTTCTGGGGGTTGCATATCTCCCTGAATTTGTGCTTCAAACACTCAGAGTCTTCCCTTAACTCAGCCTGTACAATACTACAATGATTTTCCCCTTCACCTTCATGCACTGCTGGTGCATATACAAATGAATCCTCCCTTTCAAAGGTCTCTGACCCTGCTAGGTTTAATAAAAAATGCCCTGGTGCATGCATCTTTATCAGAATAAGCTGCTTGTATGAATATATTGTACTCTTGCTCAAATATTCTCCAATTCTCTGCAATATTCTAATCAAATACAAGTGGTTTTACCATATTAATATATTTCAGTGAAGACTTTTGCCAGTATGCACGAACACACATACACATATACATATGCTGGAAATTTGGGCCAGTACTTGTAACTATGTCCAGTAGCAAAACAAGCCTTTGTATAACTGAACTTTGTGAAATAAGACTCTCAGGCACAAGAATACTCTTGAAATTACTGTATTATAAAAGTCACCTCTTATCAGTGCAAGAAACACTTTAAAATAACTGCACTGTGTGAATGAACTGGGCAGAAGAAGCTCAGAGTAAGAACCATTTTGAAGTAATTGCACTTTGCGAATAAACAGTAAACAGCACACTGAAACTTTGTCAAAATGGCTGTACTTTGCTAAACAATTCTGTATAGTACAAGAAACACTATATAATGGTGGCACTCTGCGAACATCCTCACCCAGCCCAAGAAATTTTCGAAATGGCTGCATTTGACTGCACTTTACGAAATAGTCGCACTTTGCACACAACAAACTCTTCGGAATAAATGCACAGCAATAAACACACACTGTAAGCACCTTTATACACTTTCAGATACTTTGAATAACTCTAGTTATACTATTCAGTGCTCCAATCACTGTGAAGTAATAGTTTATGCCAAAACACAGTAATTTGCCAAACAATATGCAGTCACTTGGCTTTATTTATATTTAATGTGCCCTTTTTGCCCTTTGTTATATTCTTTTTGCTTATTTAATCTCTTTTCATGCCCAATATATTTCTTTGTGCTAATTGTAATTCTAAACATGATCATTTTGCAATTCTGACAGAATTCTATACCCCTTGTGTGCTTTTCCAGTCCTCGTTTTATCAAATATTTTAATTTCAAACATGTCTGATTAATAAGCTTTTTATGCTTTTCATTTGCTTAATAAACATTTTTGTGCTATTCATTTGCTTAGTAATGCTTAGTTTTGTGCCCTTGTAATTCTCTGTTTTATCTTATTTAATAAATACATAGTCCGTGCAAGTTTTCTTTACCTTTAGCTCGTTTCTGGCCCTTTTTATTCTCATTTCACTTAGTTTGTCTTCATCGTTAACTCTGCACCTCATGGCTCTGATAAGCAGTCTCTGGAATCCCAGTTTTGACACCATGTCGATCGTCTAGTGAGGATGAAGTAGATGAACATTGTGGGTTCTGTTCAAGCAGCTTTAAATAACTAACATATACAAATTAGCTGTCTCATACATAGATGTTCACAATATGGCTGTACTCACAAAATGGCACTGAAGCTAGCATGTGCTTGCTATTTATATGCATGTTCAGGTCTTAGAAATGCTTCTTAGAGGTACAACACACCTGTTATTCTACACTGTAAAATGAGAGAACAACTAGCCCTGAATGCGTGCTGGTTATGTTGCTGCCACCAACTAGAAAATCTTTTCTGTTTGCTAATATATGATTTCTAGCAGTAAGTTTTCTTGCCACTATTAGTACATACAGCACAGTCTCAATAAAGAGGTGCATAAAAGGAATTAAGACCTATCATCCAGTTAGTCAATCAAAGTTGATTGGTGTCAGGATATATCAAACACCCTTGTTCTTGTGTGAGTAGATTCAGTCTGTGAGGAAGCTTGTGGTAATTGTCCCTGGCCATTTCCAAAAGAATGGAGAACCACAGCTGCTTAGGCCAAGAAGGCAGTCACTACACTGATCCTGGGAAATTCCTTCTTAATCCGCAGAAAAAGCATACAGGAATATTCATGTCCAAGGAAAGGAAAAGAAAAGGCATCTGTCTTCCAGGCCTTCTTGCATGGTGTTCTAGAGAAGAATTTACCAGATGGTTGTTCAGAGAGGAGGCAAAGACATCTAGTTGAAGAACTCCCCACAGATATGTTGACTGTTGGAAGAACCACAATCTAGATTCTGTTCATGAGTGTTTGCCCTTGTCCTGCTCAGCTTGTCTGCCACACAGTTTTTCTCTGACAAAATGTAGGTTGCCTGTATAATGAGATTGTGCTGTGACTATATCCCACCCTAATATGGCTAGCCTGCAATGAGGATACAACCTGGTTGCCTTTTGTTTGTTGATGTACCACATAACTGTGGCATTTGTCTGTAACAACTTGAAGAGATTGTGGGGACCAAAAACATTCAGAGAATTCAGTTCCTTGATCAGAGCGAGCATGTCTTTTATGTTCATGTACTTGTACTCATCCTTGGTGTCCCAAATAACTTTCACTTTTAGCCCTACTGAAGCTGCTTCCCAAGCAAGGTCTGAGGTGTCTGTGATGACTGACTACTTTAGAACAGGGAGACAGAAGGAGAGATCTGGAATTAGGGATACCTGTTGTCTTCACCAAGTGATTTCTGATCTCACAAACCCCAGCACTGTGATTTGAAAAGACAAAAGGTGCTGGCACTGGGATAAAAGAGACTTCAGATACTACTGCATCTTTCTCAATTTTTTTTTTTTGCCATGGGTATCATGAGAATCATAGAAGCCATGAGACCCAGAATCCTGAGATTCTGTTGCAGTGACTGATGTCTGACAGGAAAACCCTAGAACAAATTTACTTATAGATCTATTTTTCATGTGGAAGAAAAGATCTTTGAACTGTCTAGCTGACATCCCAGAAACACAGTCCTGTGAGAAGTAGTCAAGAAAGATGTTTGAATGTTCTTTTGGAATCCTAGCATGTGTACGAGCTCTCTCACCCAAGAAAGAAAGAAAATCCTGACACTTTGAAAAAGACTCTGCAAAGATAAGAAAGTAGTTTAAATATGGAAAAAGACTCTGCAAAGATAAGAAAGTGGTCTAAATATGGATACCCTTTAGCTTTCTAAATATGGATACCCTTTGGCCTACAAAGAGCTATAACTGGAACTAGACACTTTGTGAGCACGTCTGGTGTAGTGGATAGGCCAAAGGGTAATACAGTGAACTGATAATGTGATCCAGACACATAAAACCTTAAAAAATGCCTGAAAGCTGGTTGGATAGGGATATGAGGATAAGCATATTTTGAATCTAGTGTTATTATGAAACTTGAATGAGGAAGAAGAGGTGACAGGTTGTGAAGTCACATCATTTTGAATTTGGGTACTATTCCAAATAGTTTTAGGAAAGAAAGATCAACAACTGGTCTCCAAATATTTTCTTTCTTTGGCAGTAAAAACATCCTTGAATATAACCCCTTTCCCACCTGGGAAGATGGAATTCATCCTATCATTGCCTGGGACATCCTCTGATGAAGGACAGGTAGAAATATAATAGTTTTCTCTGCAGGATGTGGAATTACCTGTCATTGCAATTTGTAATATTGATGAATGATCTTCAGAACCAATTTGTCTGAAACTGTCTATTGTCAAAGAGAAAAGCAGAGATTCAGACTTTCTGGAAGACAAAATGAGGTGTCAGTGATACGGGGAACAACGTTTCTTAAATATTTATTCTGACTTATTGGACTGTCCTTGGTTTTGGGAGTTCCCAGAATTATTCTTGGAACTCCAGTGCCATTTCTTCTTAAATGTTTGTTTACCTGCAGTTTGTTGTGACTGCTTATTTGGTTTCCTGCTAAAACTGGATGAAAATTTAGAAGATTTGGAAAAGGAGGGCTAAAACATCTTATAGATTGTGTATATCAGCTTGCTACTTTCATCACACTGTTTGATCACCTCTGAAGCAGAGGAGCCAACAACTAAATCTCTATCCAAAGGACAATTTAACATCTAATTTTTAACATCATCTGGGAGGTTCTGAAAATACAGCCATATAGACTTCTTCAAAACAGTACCACTTGTCATTTCCCTGGAAGAAGTATCAAGAGTCATACACGCACTGTATACAATGAGTAGTGATTTGAACAATAGAAGAAATTAAAATTATTTAAAGCAGACAAAATGTTCCTCATACTTTCTCAATTAGTCAGGACAGACCTTAAAATATGTGCCTGACAATTCAAAATTCTTAAATCCAAAGTTGCAGAAGCAAACACTTTTCTTCCCGTACTTATCAATAATCTTTCTGTCCTTATCAGACATAGGATTAGAAATAAGTAATGGTTTAGCAGCAGACAGATTAACTAACTCTGTAACTGCTGGATCAGGATACAGGAAGACTATATAAAAACTTAAAAGACTGAGGAACTTTATACATCCTATTTGCAGTGGCTGCTGGTGACTTCAAATCAAAGAGGGGCTGCAGGAGACAGCTGAATGGGTGGGGTCAATGGGAATGGGTGTGGCCAACTAGAAAGGGGAGGAGCTATGTTCAAAACCACAAAAACTGTAACTTTAATTAAATACTCTGCCCTGGGTGCCAAACCATCATTATGAGAGTCAAATCAAGACAAAATGAAGTGTAGAAGAAAAAACATATTTCAATCCACTGGCTGCATGACAGCTTGCTTAATATCTAGATGGAAACAAAAAGGTTGTGAGGCATGAAAAAATAAATTACTTTTAAATACATTACTGGAATGCCAGTCAAAATCAAGTATAAAAAAACAAGCAGCACTCAAATTAAACCACTTCTCCTTACACTGCAGTTCTAGTTATAATTTATATTCAGCTTTATTAAAGTACCAAGTAACATGCTGAAAGTAGCAATCTCTGTGATACCCTCACTTGTAAAAATGTTTCTTATCCAAAAATGACCTGCTGCCTGACAATAACTATCTACTTGTTTCAATGGGAAAACATGATCAAAGTAAAAAATGAATAGCAAACAGGAAACAAGCTCAACATACATTTCTTAAAGGATTACTGCACAGGATATGTACCATACATGATAGATTGGCATTCTGTTTAGTTTGCAGGTAAAGCCTGTAATGAGCTCTTAAAATAATGTAATCCTGTCTTTTATTACAAATACTGTCATATGCATTTCAATACCCAAGGCTTATATGTTATCTAGTTATGTAAGTATTCTCTGCATGGCAACAACAGAAAGGCTTTCAATGTTGGCAATTCTTTAACAGTATGCTTATTAAAACTTACTTGCATCTTGCAATCTCAGACAAGCTTACCAGATGGTCATTAAAGCACGGCTACTTAAACACAGAGCAACAGGCACTTTCTGAATAATAATAAGCATAAATCAACAGTATAAAAATATGACAGAAAACAGAACATTCTGCAAAATCAAGGACAGATGAAAAGCCATTGTAGTACTTGTGTCTACCTTGGATGGGGGGATATTCTGCACATTTACACTGCATAACTGCTCCTTGCCTTGCTTGTACACATCCAGAGTTACTACATTTGGGAGTGGGGTGCAACAAGTATGTCACAATTTGAAAGGTCTCTGGCTGACTGCGATGGCCCTGACACATTTGTCATACCTCTCAACCTCAGAGCAAGAAATCTGGACAAAGCCATACATAGCAGTGGGACAAAGGCCCAAAACTAAGGACAATTTTTAAATATTGCTGTTATAAACTTAGAAAGATAATAGAATAGTAGGTCTTGTATTAGTATGAATTTTCTGAAAGGTACGAAATCTGAAACTCAAATGGCTGTCATTATTTTCTAACTTCAGTCTTTAATGATTTGCCACTAATTTGCCCCAAAAAAACACAACTTTATGAAAAATGGACCAAAAATGTGATTCAAAAATATAAAATAGCCACACAATACAGCTGGGAACCTGTCAAGGAAGGGACACTTTTTAATATTAGTACTGCTAACTTGAGCAGCTGACAAAATAAAATAATCTACATGCATTTCTGAAATAAAAGTAATCTATAACTGATTATTACAGTTAGTTATTAATTGTAAACCCTCCATGTTTTCTTCCAAAATTGCCATTTTGCGGTGGGATTATTAGGGGAAGAGCAACATTTTGAACCAAAATTGGGGACAGTTGAGAGGTGTGGATATGCCTAATTCTATAAAGCAATTTATTTGCATGTACCTCTCAACCTGTTAATGCAGGAAATCTGGACAATGCCAAATATATGGGGGGAACATATAAACAGTACTAAAAATTGCTCTTGTATAAAGTGAGACAGTTGATCGAATAACAGGTCTTGCTTTAGCATGCATTTTTCTGAAGGTTATGAAGTTTGAAACTCAGTGTCTGTCATTATTTAGTGACTTCATTCCTAAATGATTTGACAAAAAACCACAAATTGTATGAGGAACAAACGAAAAATAAGAAGCAAAAATCTATTCATTCTGCAAAAATCTGAACAGTTGAGAGGTATAGTTCAGCCGGGGCTGTCTTTGAGTTTGCTGCCCCCCCCTCGCAAAATCATGGTCGAATGGAGCTCCCCCCCCCACAGCCATTCCAATGAACCATTACTTGGCTATTTCACCACATTTACCATAAACACGAATGTGCATACTGCTTTACTTCTGCAATGATTTGGACTTCATTTAAAAGTTTTATTTTGCATTTTACAGTGCAAACATTAATAGATATCATATCTGCTAAACAAAGCAATGCAGTCTCACAATGAGAACAGACTTAGCATTAAAACTTCTCTGCCCTTGAAAACTCACAATCACTTCAACAGCATTGAAACCCACATTCAAAGAAAATACATTTTGCCAGTGGCAGATTACCTTTAGGTTTGGGCTGTTTTCAAATCACAGGCCCCTTGCACACGAAACATACACATGCTCTTTCATACACCTTCCTGATTGTATTAAATTATATTCCTTGAACAATACAGTACAGTTTTAGAGGGTGTTTTAAATTTATTTTTTTTGAAATTTTTCCAGTAAACAATGAAACAAAATGCATGCACCAGTAATGACAAAACTGACCAATTCAGAACATTTCCATCATAAAAGTCTACTCAGACATCTACAGTCCACCAGTATCAGTACATATGCACAATTTCTGAAGAAGTAAAAATCATCTAAATAATTCCACATTAAAGAGATCTGTAACTAATGAAGAGGTTGCTGCTAGCAAACAACTTTGTAATTCATTGTTTCATCTACAAATAAAGTGCCTGTTACCCTTGAGGAATAAATTGTCTATCTTACACTAAAAAAAAAATGATAAGCTAGCAATATTGCAATAGGGAATGGATGGCAAACTGATAACAGGTTCATAGTTACTAGGTATCTTCACCAAAAAGGAGTGCAGCATCTAACCCTTTTGCAACACAGTACAGTATCAGCAACACATCTATCTACTGTGGGAGTAGAACCCACAGGCTTCTGCATCAAATGCAAGTATACTACCTGTTGATCTATTAACACTAGAGGAAACAAAAAGGAGAACTGAATTCACTGAATATGTTTGGGGGCTATATTCCCCCATTATTAGCTTTGTCTGGGTGTTTTTTGCTAAGAGGTTGCGAGCTATGATGAGAACTGAATTCACTGAATGTTTGAGGGCTGTATTCACCCATTATTGGCTTTGTTCAAGTGTTTTGTGCTAAGAGGTTGACAGCTGTGCTATGGTGAGAACTGAATTCACTAAATGATAGCCATTTAAGTTTCTGTCTAAATCTTTCACAAAACAACTGATTTGGCATAGTGGTATGTTGCTCTGACTATTTTGCACAGGGTCCTGGGTTTAAGGCTTGGCAGTGAAATGTATGGTGGTAACACAGCATTTTATTCTAGTAACTTTCCAACATTATACAAGCAATGTTTAAATTGTGTCCCTGGTTTTTGGGCTTCTGTCCCCCCCACCACAATAAACTTTGGCTTTTTCCAGATTTCTTTGTGCTGCAAAGTTCAGAGATACAACTGAGTGAGTAGATTTTACAAGGAGCTGAGAGCTGCAGGGGAGCAAAAGTTTAGTACTGCTTATGCTGAGTCGGCTTGCATTGTTAATAGCACAACAGGTAGTATTCTTGCTTTTGATGCAGAAGGCTGTGGGTTCTACTCCCACAGTAAGTAGATGCATTGCTGATACTGTACTGTGTTGCAAATGGGGTGGATGCTGCACTAATTTTTGGCAAAGATACCTAGTAACTATGAATCTGTTATCAGTTTGCCATCCATTCCCTATTGCAATATTGCTAGCTTATCATTTTTTTTGTGTAAGATAGTCAATTTATTCCTTAAGGGTAACAGGTACTTTATTTGTAGATGAAACAATTAAAAACAAAGTTGTTTGCTAGCAACAACCTCTTCATTAGTTACAGATCTCTTTAATGTGGAATTATTTAGATGACTTTTACTTCTTCAGAGATTGTGCATATATACTGATACTGGTGGACTGTAGAAGTTTGAGTAGACTTTTATGATGGAAATGTTCTGAATTCGGCAGTTTTGTCATTACTGGTGCATGCATTTTGTTTCATTGTTGATTGGAAAAATTTCAAAACCACCCTCTAAAACTGTACTGTATTGTTCAAAGAATATAATTTAATACAGTCAGGAAGGTGTATGAAAGAGCATGTGTATGTTTCATGTGCAAGGGGCCTGTGATTTGAAAACAGCCCAAACCTAAAGTTAATCTGCCACTGGCAAAATGTATTTTCTTTGAATGTGGGTTTCAATGCTGTTTCAGTGATTGTGAGTTTTCAAGGGCAGAGAAGTTTTAATGCTAAGTCTGTTCTCATTGTGAGACTGCATTGCTTTGTTTAGCAGATATGATATCTATTAGTGTTTGCGCTGTAAAATGCAAAATAAAACTTTTAAATGAAGTCCAAATCATCGCAGAAGTAAAGCAGTATGCACATTAGTGTTTATGGTAAATGGGGTGAAATAGCCAACTAATGGTTCATTGGAATGGCTGTAGGGGGGGAAGCTCCATTCGACCATGATTTTGTGAGGGGGGAAGGGCAGCAAACTCAAAGACAGCCCCAGCTGAACTATACCTCTCAACTGTCAAGATTTTTGCAGAAAGAATAGATTTTTGCTTCTTATTTTTTGTTTGTTCCTCATAAAATTTGTGGTTTTCTAATCATTTAGGAATGAAGTCACTAAATAATGACAGACACTGAGTTTCAGACTTCATAACCTTCAGAAAAATGCATGCTAAAGCAAGACCTATTATTCGATCAACTGTCTCAGTTTATACAAGAGCAATTTTTAGTACTGTTTATATGTTCCCCCCATATATTAGGCCTTGTCCAGATTTCCTGCATTAACAGGTTGAGAGGTACATGCAAATAAATTGCTTTTTAGAATTAGGCATATCCAAACCTCTCAACTGTCCCCAGTTTTGGCTCAAAATGTTGCTCTTCCCTTAATAATCCCTCTACAAAATGACAATTTTGAAAGAAAACATGGAGGGTTTACAATTAATAAATAACTGTAATAATCAGTTATAGATTACTTTTATTTCAGAAATGCATGTAGATTCTTTTATTTTGTCAGCTGCTCAAGTTAGCAGTACTAATATTAAAAAGTGTCCCTTCTTTGACAGGTTACCAGCTGTATTGTGTGGCTATTTTATATTTTTGAATCAAATTTTTGGTCCATTTTTCATAAAATTGTGTTTTTGTTTGGTTAGAAAATAATTACAGACATTTCAGTTTCAGATTTCATACCCTTCAGAAAATTCATACTAATGCAAGACCTACTATTCTATTATCTTTCTAAGTTTATAAGAGCAATATTTAAAAATGGTCCTTATTTTTGGGCCTTTGTCCCACTGCTATGTATGGCTTTGTCCAGATTTCTTGCACTGAGGTTGAGAGGTATGACAAATGTGTCAGGGCCATCGCAGTCAGCCAGAGACATCTCAAATTGTGACATACTTGTTGCACCCCACTCCCCCATGTAGTGACTCTGGATGTGTCCAAGCAAGGCAAGGAGCAGTTATGCAGTGTAAATGTGCATAATATCCACCCATCCAAGGTTGACACAAGTACTGCAATGGCTTTTCATCTGTCCTTGATTTTGCAGAATGTTCTGTTTTCTGTCATATTTTTATACTGTTGATTTATGCTTATTATTATTCAGAAAGTGCCTGCTGCTCTGTATTTAAGTAGCAGTGCTTTAATGACCATCTGGTAAGCTTGTCTGAGATTGTAAGATGCAAGTAAGTTTTAATAAGCATACTGTTAAAGAATTGTCAACATTGAAAGCCTTTCTGTTGTTGCCATGCAGAGAATACTTACATAACTAGATAACATATAAGCCTTGGGTATTGAAATGCATATGACAGTATTTGTAATAAAAGACAGGATTACATTATTTTAAGAGCTCATTACAGGCCTTACCTGCAAACTGAACAGAATGCCAATCTATCATGTGTGGTCCATATCCTGTGCAGTAATCCTTTAAGCAATGTATGTTTCCCCATGAAACAATTAGATAGTTGTTGTCAGGCAACAGGTCTTTTTTGGATAAGAAACATTTTTACAAGTGGGGGTATCACAGAGATTGCTACTTTCAGCATGTTACTTGGTACTTTAATAAAGCTGAATATAAATTATAATTAGAACTGGAGTACAAGGAGAAGTGGTTTGAGTTGAGTGCTGCTTGTTTTTCTTATACTTGATTTTGACTAGCATTCCAGTAATGTATTTAAAAAGTAATTCATTTTTTCATGCCTCACAACCTTTTTGTTTCCATCTAGATATTAATAAGCTGTCATGCAGCCAATGGATTGAAATATGTTTTTTCTTCTACACTTCATTTTGTCTTGATTGGACTCTCATAATGATGGTTTGGCACCCAGGACAGAGTATTTAATTAAAGTTACAGTTTTTGTGGTTTTGAGCATAGCCCCTCCCCTTTCTAGTTGGCCATACCCATTCCCATTGACCCCACCCATTCAGCTGTCTCCTGCAGCCCCCCCTTTGATTTGAAGTCACCAGCAGACACTGCTCATAGTATTTTCTGAGACTGAGAAACCACAATGTTCTCCCACTGAAAACACTAGCACATCCTAGAAACAGTCTCTGAATAAGAGAAACCCCACAGGGAGAATAAGAAACTGAGCTCTCTTCTAAGTCTGAACTGGAAATATCTGAGGAGTATCCCCCATATCTGTCCCTTCATCCTCCTGTCCAGATTCAGAATCTTGAATCTCTTTAGTAAAGGAAGGGTTGGGTGTCTGGCCTAATGGTAAAAGTGTTTGCCTTACAAACACAAGGTGCAGGGTTTAAATCTCACAAGGGATAATTGGCTAGGCTTAAAATGGCTTGCATGGGCAGTTAGCCTAGTACTAATCTATGAACGTTTCTTTTACCAGAAACCACCTTACAAGATTGATTGATAACCTGAATTAAATCCTGAGCCAAACCCAGTAAACTACGCTTGTCTGTGGAAATTTGAGCAGTAGATAACTGGGGACATCAGTGTTATTAGTGACAGCAGTGCCTTCCCAAGGGAAGGGCACAACATTGTGACAAAATAGGGACGTGTTCCCTGTTCTTTCTTCTAGGACTCACAAGAGTGGCTCTCCTTTGTCCACGGAAGGAACCCCAACAGCCACAGTGGACATGACTATCTCCTGGTCAATAGTGGCTGTAGGAGCTACAGAAGAGGGATTTGGGGTAAAAGGTGAGTGATGTGAGGTACAACAAATGGCCACAGCAGAGTCACCTGTGGCAGAGGCAAATTGCTAGCCTGCTATGGTGGGAAAGGCTTTTTGCTTAACATTTTCTTCTTGTGGCTGGAAGAAGGACCGACCATGGGACTGACAGTTTGTTTCATGGTCAAGTTGAACATGATGCCTCTTTCCCAGGGGAAGCAAGCAGCAAATGTCAGTAAAAATAAATAATCATTAACAGTCACTTTTCTGCCCAGACAAACACAGTAAAAACAATTTAAAACACTATGCCAGCGCAACAATGTAAAACAAACACAATTTCTCCACAGAAAAAGTGGCTTTCAGATACTTTAAATAACTTTCAAACTGTCAGGAAAACAGAGTGTTTCTGTTTAAAAGAACAGTAGAGTCTTATGACTCCTAGCTTTAAAATAACTACCCTGAAGATGAATGTATGAATAATAAACAAAATTATTAAATGGAAGTTTTTTCTCTAAAGGGAACTTATCTGCCCAGCAAAGGAACAACACAAGCTGACTGTCAGTGCTTGAAAGGCTTAGATTAGCATACACTTTGATGACAGTAAATCTTTAAAGTGCTTGACATCCAAACTTGTCTTTAGTCAACTCAGTTCAAGTTGCTAGACTGTATGGGAATGTGAAAGGTGCCCTGAAGCTTTGTAAACTGGCCATCTGTCATATCCTTGACAGGATATAACCTATATAGTTAAGAATACTGAAGCAGTGATCAAAATGATGAACATCTACTGATGAAGTGCTTGTACAGTTACAGACTTCAGCCTTAGAGCTGTTCTCACTGTATTGAACTGTCTTCTATATTTACATTTTATTTTCCCTGTTTAGGTTTTCGGAGTTTATGAGAGTCACCTATTTGGAAGTTTGAGGCTCTTGGTAAGATACTCTGCTGATCAAAGTACTATGTTTCGATCAAAAGTTAGGAGGTTGCAAGGTTTCTGTGTGCATATATTGCTTTTATATAGAATTTGCTCAGTGTAATATTATCAGTATATTTGGTCTGCCAGCAATGGGGACTATGATGACAGTAAGTTAGGGCTGAAAGGAAAAATAAATAGTAAAGCAAAAGACAGAGCACCGATGTTTTTGAGCTATCAAACTGCAGGGACTTAATATATCACTAACTTAAATAATTAATACATGGAAGACAACAGGACACAAACAGGAAGAATATACCCTTCCTTCATCAGCTTTAATGCATTTCCTTTACCCTGTGATTGAACAGGAAATGAAGGAATCATCTATGCTGATATACAGTAACTCTAAATGATTATATTTATGTTTATTAAAATCATAACTTAAAAACAAGGAATGGGGAGTTAAAAAATGGTATGATAGAGGAATGGGAGAGAATGGGGGATTTCCAATAAGCATTAGGTAAATGTATGCTTAAAAAACATATAGTTTTAAGTTATCAGTCATGCTATGTACTTATTTACTTGTCTATCTTTGTTTACTGGGGTAAAACAATAATCCATATGGAACATTTTTAGGCTCATATTGGGATTACAAATTGACTGAGCTACCACATGTAAAAGAGAGAATTAGTATGCTATAACATAGTCTATATGGAAGTTGCAACAAAAATTCTACTTTAATGTCACGTGATTTGTAATACTTCAGACAAGATAACATTCCTATCATCTGTGTGACAATAAAGATCACATTATATATACAGAATATTGCTCTTAACATGTGGTGACATGGCAGATGCCTACATTTTTCTGCAGCTTCAGATAGAACAGAATGGAAGAAGGAAACCGTGGGTAAGTAGAGAAGAGGGTATAGACAGTCCAGGTGGTTAGTTAGAATTTTAGGAGATATGTCATACAAACAACATATAGTCTTGCAAGAAAAAAAGGTTATATGCATACCACAATAAATACATCTTGAAAAACCAGTGTAAGACTGCTAAAAATATATTCACACAAAATTATATGCTAATCAATCCTAGGAATGAACATCTAAGAGAATGAGAAAGAGAGAAAGGAAGATGAAGAAATGTTGGAAAATTAAAATATGTATACAGTAATCAAGTCTGTATTCACTTTACATATTACCAAGATATAACACAAAGGAAGTATAGGCATGCTTGACTCTACACACACACACACACACACACACACACACACACACACACACACACACACACACACACACACACACACACACACGCACACACACACACACACACACACACACACACACACACACACACGCACACACATGCACGCACGCACACACACATGCACACTTGCACACACACACACACACACACACACACACACACACACACACACACACACACACACACACACACACACACACACACACAGCTTGTCCCCTGCAATATACATTAAATAGTGAGAAATAGGAGTCCTAAATGATCATCCCAGAATTTAGACGTTATCTTCGATTATTCTGTCATTACCATTTTCAGTGTTTTTCTCTTAGGCCTTCCACTTAATGAATGATAAACAACTTTCTTCTAGCAGCTAATGATACATTTAGAGACTACCAATAATGAATTCTAGAAATGACTATTCCCTGTCTCAGACAATGTATGGAATCAGGGAACTCAATAAGGCACTCTACTCTAGAAGTAAATTATTATACCAAATATTTTGCATAGATACTCAGAAATTAAATGATTTACATGGATCAAGGTATCAAATTGCTACCCACTTCATTTCCATGATAAATGTGAAATTGAAGAGGAAAATTGTGCAGTTTATGTATTAGACAGTTTCTCTAAAGCAGTGCCCATCCATAAGTATTATATTCAGGTATGGTTGTAAGGCATGAGGTATACTATATATTTCATTTTCTTCCTTCTTCTGATTGGGGCTTTAATTTGCTGTTTGTTTAATAATTTGTTAACTTTTCCTTGTCATCGACTGCAAAAAAGACTTACAGGCTTTGGAACTCAATTATTTTCATCTTGTCTCATTTAAAAGTGTATTTAGTTTAAGGGGGTAAGACTATTCAGGTTTTCTTTGAAACACGAAATTCCTGGGCTTAAAGTAATTTGTTGGGTCATGATATGAGATATTAACTATGATGTTTCTTACAACAAAAAAAGTTTAATGAAAAATGCAACTGGTCACAACAGCAGTTTTGACTAATGAGAATAACAGTTTTGATGGAAGGAGCTATGTCCTGATATTTGGGAAAAATCTGAGTAGTTAAAATAGCTGAGAAGGAATTGCCTGATATGGGACCTGCATTAGCAGCATTACATCATAACAATGAAACAGTGCCGGGGCTGTGACATACCATCTTAAATCTCTGTTTCTATAGCAACATTTGTACAAGGTTTAACTAGAGTGATAAAGCATGAAAAGAAAAGTATCTTAGCAAATTATTATGTGTTGGAGACAGCAAAGCCATGAAAAACATAGAATCTTTTAAATATGCAAATATTTTCAGATACAACATAACATCATTTTCTGAATCATGACAACATTTTAGAAAAGAGCAAGGAACAGCCTCATGAAGTGTTGCCAAAATATAAAGAATCTGGGGAATGTGGGCGCTATTTGGTATAGCAGGATATTACCTTGGCTGGAGGGGATGGCAGTGGGTGCCTGCTGCCTCTTCACCTACCTTGTTGGGAGGGAGGTATGTTGGACTCACCTCTAGGGTGATATCTAGAATGAGCACTAGGTGTTTCACCAGTGGAGTATGGGTCCAGGGAGTGTGGGCTGCATGACGCACATGCATGTGAGAGCTGAGGTTTCCCTGAGGGAAGCAACTGCAGAGCTTGGTGAGCCACTGGTAGTGACAGTGCTTTTCCACCTGGTAAGAGGGTAGGCCATCCACAGGACTAGCAAGCAGGCCATCTCTCTACCACCTGAGTCACAGCTAGGGAATGGATGGGAACAAATAGGACATAGGGCTCTTGCCTAGACCAGGAACATTCATCATTATGGAACAAATGGCCAGACTGGGTACCAAAAGTGGAGGCACTGGGTGAAGTAACAACCTGTGGGGGCAGGGTGAGCCTGGGGAATACAGTAATTCTAATCACCTAAATGCTGTGTTTCGATGGCAGCTGTACAAGCTTTCTGTCATCAATGAAAGAGATGACTAGAGTTTTATTTTCTTGACCACTTAAAAATGTTAATTATTAATATTCATTTAGTATCAGCTTATCAGATTATTGATTTAATCAAACTATGGGGGGAACACAAATAACACAAATAAAGTCATCCTAGATGGGGTACTATCCCATCACAGGATGTACAGACATGCAGAGATACACATTCACCCCCCCCCCCCACAGATCTCCATTCCTGCAATGCAATATGGTAGTTTAGAAGATTTCCTGTGCACCTGTAACATGTCATTGGGATGTGGAATATGAATGATGCACCTGTCAAAATCCCATTCCCATCAGAGATGACAAGCAGACTTTGCAAAGAAACAATGTAGACAGCCCAGCACAAACAGTGTCTGAAAAACATTTGGCAATGGATATTTCTAGGTATTTTAAATTCTGGGTATGTCACTTATATGAAAAATTATATTCAGTTAGAGATGCTGGCAAACATTCATGCATAACACCTCTGCTTTGGACATATTTATTTTACAGACAGAAATGTTCTGAATTTTATCTGGAGCAGACCTTAAGAGAGGTAAAAGTTGCCTGGGTTAGGAGGAACATCATTCACAAATAATGCTACTTTACACATCCAGTTATTAATGGAAGTGTACAACAGAACAGAGATAATATCTTAGGCTAAAAGCAAGGCTGTATGACAGCTGCAAATAAGAGAAGGAACATAGGGTATTACTGCATAGTTTGAATATATAGTATGAAAGTCTAAAAAGACTGAGATTAATATCAGCACTGGCACAATATTACATAATGTGCGTTCTGGCTTTCTTTACGTCTTCCACTTGGTGTAGCCAGGAACAAACTGCTGTTGTCTTTCATGTTTCCTTTCCCACTCATCAATACATTCCCAGTTTAATTTTGAATTTGTGTTTGTGTTGTATAAACTATCAAATCAATTGTAAAACATTCTGTACTATGACTTCCATTCTTGTATATCAAATACTGCCTTTTCAAAGAGAGTGCTCAAATTCTGTCATCTCAGAATAAAGTATTGTATTACTCTTTGAATCAAGTAATTAGGGTACACAATTGTACATTTTTACTGTTTGAGCCCTGTAATCAAATATAAGATTTTGCACCTTTGTGTTTGGGTTGTAGCAAAAGATGATGACTGGACTAGTCCCCTATCGGATAACAAGCAAAATAAACAAATAAAATAGTTTCTCAGCCCCAAATGGTTGTTTGCATACAATAAGTAGTGTAGAAGCTTCTGCTAATTTTAAGAAAAGTAAATAAATCATTGCTAAAATTAAAGAATCTCATTAATTTAATTAACCAGAATAAGACCTTCATGCAACCAAGCATAATAACTTAACCTACCCTAAATCAATGAAGCACAACTGTTTACTGGAGCCTTTATGGCTGCAGTTATTAGCACTGCCAGTAGTTACAATACTATAACTAGAACTGAACCTCATTATAAGTGTTTTGTGTTCTTGCAAACTCCTCTCAGTCTCCTTCTATTGCACGCTAAGGGGAAAGGCATAGTGTTTAAGTGATGCCAACATATTTTCATTCAAATCCAAAACCAGTTTTGAGTCTGTAAGCCATCAAAAAAATTATATGAAAATTCTTTTTTTTTGTTTTTTTTTTGCAGACTTTCAAGATTCTTTTGCTTTACCTATGAACAGTTAAGATATGATCTCTCAGAAAAATATTCATCAATCACAAGTGATTGATTAAAGTGTGACCTACATCATTTCTACAGAGATTATAATGTGATTTTTGCTAGGAATAAGTCTTTCTATACCTTCCATGTGGGGTATATCTATACCCCTGAACTTATATACAGTATTACCAAATCCGCACTTGCACAGCAGTGGTGAAAGGAAGAAACAGAGCACTGCAGTCTCATATAAACAGTGAACTTGCTGTCATATGAACGCCTATGTGTATGGAGAAGGAAACTGAACAGTTTTGACTGGGCAGTAAGTATCCAGTCCAGGACGCATAATGCAAGTGTAGGGCAAATTAGCCTATTTCTTTATGGTAGCCATACCAAAACCCTTTTATGTGGAAACTGTTGAGCCTCAGTGATCAGACAGTATAACTGTACCCAGATAATGCCTTGCAAAACAAACACCATTAGTCCCTTCTTCAAATGCCACACCTGTCTGCCACAGATGCTCACTTGCTATTAGATTGCGATACATTTGCTTGCTGCCCTTGCTCAAGAAAGCAAGTGCTCAAACTCACACTAGCTCAATCTCCTGTTTATATGCAGCTCTCCCAATACACAAGTATATAACCATGTAGTCTTACAAGAACTCTAATTCTGACCCTAAAACATCCATGTAGTACCCAGTCGAAGTCCTTGCTCCCTTACCCTAAAACTCCACTCCCCTCCCAAACCTTAAAAACTAAAATATCTCTGTAAACCTAAAACTCCACTCCACTCCCTAAACCTAAATTCTCCATTTGCATCCTAACCCTAAAAGTCCCCTGCTGACCCTAAACCTAAATCTCCCTTCCTGCACCCTAACCCTAAAATCTCCCTCCTACACTATAACCTTACCTTCTGCTTCCTCTCCAAGGCTGCCACACTTAACTTACTCAAACTCAAATAGCGTGTTTGAAAAAAATACAATAGCTGCTATCCCAAACTCATATTCTGTTTCGAGCATGAGTAACTGTCTACCCAAGCTACAAGATACTAGAGTCTCTGGCTTTGTGGCAGTGGATTTTGAGTCCCCGGGACATGAGAACTTGTTGTAGAACACACATCTGAGACACAAACAGTAGGAGAATAAATACCAAACTAACAATCACCATGTTTGAGATGCAGAAAACCCTACTATAATTGGAGAAAGGAAGACCGCACTGACAAGTTCCACATTTAACTTCGATTCAGTAACGTTCTCTATGCCTTTCTGTGCATTCTCTTGAATGGACAGAAAGTGTGCACCATGCATTTGTACATTTTTTATTGTTTCAAAAATGGAACTTCAAAGTTTAACCCTGCCATTTCTACCAAATGGCAAAGAAATTGCTCTAACATCTTATTCTGTACTTGTTCATTGACTGAACTTGGTCTTAAAACCCAGTAAACATTAATTAGAAACATGTTTTTCAAGCCATTAATCTATTTTTAAAATTACATTTGCCTTATAATATGACCAAACCTCAGGTTTTTATTCTGGGCTATGAACATGCAATGAAAAGAGCTTAAAATCAGCCTTAGAATTAAAATACATTGACTTTGCTTTTAAACACTTTTGTGCTTCTGTGGAGAGTATATCAGTTCCAGAAGGTTATCACACAAAATGGGCTATCTCAGGGAATCCTGAAAATTCTGTGAAAAATAATTAAACTGTAACAAGGGCCCGTTGCAGTACTCCTTAAATTACATTAAGCTGGGGTTTAAAGTGGCCCTGGGGCATTATAATAAATTCTTAAGAAACTTATTACTCTCAGTTAACTGAAGCACTGTCCAGCCTAATTATTGGATTGTGAATATCTCAACTGCGTTGTGCCGTAGATCTTAAGTTAAAGAGTGCAGGTTTTTTTCCTTTCTGAATGGCTTCTAATTATAGTATTTCTAAACACTCTATTGACTGTTTCTTAATCCCTTTTGTAGCATGCTGCAGTATGTCATGTAAAAGAAAATGTAATAAAGTGTTAACATTCTTAGAAGTGACGAATGCCTCGATGCTTAATATTTTTGTATTAACATAACTAAGCCATACTTACAAGTACTTTCATAGTTCTTCCTGTTTAGATACAGAATTAGTACAGCTTTAATGTTATATTTCTGTACTAGCTGCATTTGGCTGGCACAAGTTCTGCTATACTACTAATATCTATGTTGGAAGCAATATAATTTAAGATTTGCAACCTTCTTTACCCTGGTTTAACCCTGCTAATAAGAAACCAAGCCCTCTGCTGGACATATGACTGTTTGTTACCTTGATTTGCTCTTAATGCACCAGTGATGAGACACTTTTTGCTTCATTCAGCACAAACCATCATGACCAAGATGGTACATCCCCTTATATGCTCGACCATGTGTAAGTGTGTCCTTCCATGCACCCACAAAACCAACTGTACTATATGTACACTCTGTGTTGGGGTTACATTTTCTAGTCTCCGTTTCCAAGAGCTACAATCCAAGATTTATCAACATGTGGCATAGCCCAGACTGATAAAAGAACCAGGATGATCTGGAATATTCTCAGGGTGAAAAATCTCATTTTCTCAATGTATAGAAATGTCAGAGCTTATTGTGTAAAGTTTGCCTATTAAGTGAAGATTTTAGACGACTGTGTGCCTCTTAAAAATCCACTTTTTAATTTGGATGAATGTTACCTCTGGCTCCCTGTTTTCACAAAAAAACAAACAAAAAAAAATTACATTAGTATCTGCTATGCTTCCACCAAAAATTATGTCTTTCCACTAACTAAGCCTCTACAATCCTTCTTCCAGTCTGAAATCTTAATTTCAAGAGGAGTTAGCTCATCCTCTAGATTTTTCATTCACTGCAATGTTGTCAAAAAAAACAGCTTCTGTTATTAACCTACACAATCATAAAGTACTTCTTTTTTAAAGCTCTTTCTCATCCACCAAAGCAATTTTCATATTTATGCCACATGATTCCCCTTTCCTAAATTACACGATTTTAAAGAAAAAAATGTATACAAATATGCAATCACTATTGTACAATAGCTATCCAAACCTGGACATTCTAGATGGCAAGTGAAATGCAATAGAAGGGGTATCACATAAGCAATAATGCTTGATAGGGTGTGTGTTAATCTGTAATTAATGCCCACCCAGTGGTGCTATGAAGCCTGACTCTGCAGGTGTTAATTAAGGATAACACACACCCTGGAGGCTATTATTGCTCTTAGAGAATGGGATCTTTGTAAAATTGTTGTGTTTTACTTACCTTTTTTTAAGTGCCATATTATTTTTTTATATATTTTTTATGTAAAATAATTCCTCCACCTAGTGTTTCAGACTTCCTGTACTATATGTTCATGGTGTTGGAAGAAGCATTTTACATCAAAGATATATAAAAAATAACAAAGTGCTTAAAAATAAATAAGTAAATAAAACGCAACAATTTTACAGACAGCCAAGTCTCTCTCTCTCTCTCTCTCTCTCTCTCTCACACACACACAGTCTATTCTGCTTTCACAGAGACATATCTATATATATATATATATATATATATATATATATATATATATATACACACACACACACACGCACAGACACACACACACACACACACACACACACACACACACACACACACACACACACACACACACACTCTCCTCTGGTTTCATACTCACATTCACTCACACATGCATAACTCACAACGTCCTAGCACAAAACATCTGGACAAAGCCAAAAATAATGGGGGGGGGGGGTGAAGCCCCAAAAATAGGGACAGATTTTAAATATTGCTCTTATAAACTTAGAAAGTTGCTAGAATAAAACATCTTGTAGTACAATGCATTTTCAGAAAGATATAAAGCTTGAAACTCAAATACCTGTCATTATTTAATGAATTCACTTATCACTGATTTGCCACAAAACTTCAGAAAACCACACATTTTATGAGGAACAGACAAAAACAATGAGGCAAAAATCTGGACATTCTGAGAAAATTTGAACAGTTGAGAGATATGCACACAGTACATCTCTCTCTCTCTCTCTCTCTCTCTCTCTCAATCTCACACACACAGTCTCCTTTGCTTTCATGCATGTATTCACTCACACAAGATCGCTGTCACTCTCTCTTGATCTCTCTCTTTCACACACAGTCTCCTCTGCTTTCACACATGCATTCTCTCACACAAACAGAAACATAAACACACACATACACATACATACGCACACATATACACTTTTTTCTGTTTATTTTTTACACTCGCTAAACAGCAAAAGTGTTGCTTAGTGAGTGTAAAGTAATGGTGACAGTTAGTTTATTTGCAGTCCAAGATCCATGGCAGCTTGATATGCTTCCATGAATCAGTGGACTAATTTTTCAGCAGGCATTACTTGTACATTAATGCCCTGATGGAGAACTTTCGTTCTCCAGTCAGGGTGCTGATGTACAGTTTGCTCATTCACTAATAAACAGTAATGCCCTTGTGTCTGCTACAGAAAATATCTATTGTTATTTTTACTTTCTTACTATTGAATTAAAAATTCATAAAACAGCAAGGAGTAGAGGACGATGACAAAGGAACAGGAGGGATTCAGGACAAAGTTACCACAAAGCTAATCATCAGATAAACTCGCTGAACTTTTCAGAAGTTAGTTCAACTTTTCCTTGCAAAAATTTTTCACAAACGAACTTAGTTCATCCATTTGATACTCTCCTCATACAGGGGATAAAACAGTGGACTACATGCTCCCCATTATGAGACTGGTATCATCAATTTTAGTTATTTTAATAGTGAAATTCATCTTCAGTTTTGTCACTAAAATAGTAAGTAGCAAACATCACTGTTAAAGCATTTTTGTAGTGGTCTTCCTATGCTCCCAACCCCACCTAACAAAGTATAATAATAAGGCTGGGGTCTAGAAAGTCTTTCCATCAACTTGCAGCTTTAACATATGTAGTTTATCCCTCACAGTAAGCCTTTCTGATTCACAGACAGCCTTACCTCTGAGGTTTTCTGCTAGCACTAGAAGGAACTTCAGCAAGAGAACACAGTTGTATGGCAATGAGTCAATCCAAGTGAGCAGCTATTGCTAATAGCCATGTGCTCTATTCCAGAAATGCTGGCACTTCTTTACACTGCCAAGTGATTCAGAAAATCACTGGGCAGCATATATTTTCATGGTTGGGGAAAACATTAACACCATCAAAACTGGTGGTCACCCATTCACTATGGAACCAGTCATGGTGTAGGTAAGTTCAACTAAGACATGGAGGTAGAGGCTGTGTTACTCTGTGTATGTGTGCATATGAAACTGTGCACGTTTGTAGGGGTATGAATGAAGCTGGATGAATGAGTGCACGCGTGTGTGTGTGTGTGTGTGTGTGTGTGTGTGTGTGTGTGTGTGTGTGTGTGTGTGTGTGTGTGTGTGTAACTGCCTTTGGAATGCATTAGGTGGGGTTAGGTAAGGAACCGAGGGTTTGCATATGTGCCTGTGTGATGTAGTTTGCTTGTGGGTGAATGTGTCAGTGCTTCCATAAGTGTGATTGGGTGTGAGGGATCTCCTTTGTTGATGGGTGGATATATGTGTGTGCATAGGGAGAGTGTCTGGGTGTGTGTTTGTGTGTGTGTGTGTGTGTGTGTGTGTGTGTGTGTGTGTGTGTGTGTGTGTGTGTGTGTTAAACTGTGTGGTTGCTTTACAGGAATTAGTTGGGGAGTTGGATGTGTCTGTCGTGGGTCACTGTTTCCATGAGTGTGATCGGCAGTTGGGGGGGGGGCTTGTTTTTTGCTTGTTGCTTGCTGGATGTGTGTGTGTGTGTGTGTGTGTGTGTGTGTGTGTGTGTGTGTGTGTGTGTGAGTGTGTGTGTGTCTATATATCTATATAATGTATATAAATACAACTCCCAATGTCATGTCCTCTGTGGTAAGGTCTGACCATAAAGCTGTCTCCTTCAAAATCAACTCAGTAACCCCAGTAAACCCAGTAACAGTCAGGAAGCCTTCCAAGGTAAACTACCTTTTATTGATAGTTTGCCAAAATTCAGTGCCCCCCCCCCCCCCAAATTCAGAAAACACAGCAGCATATACAGAATTGTTCATAGAAACTTTGTATAACTATGTCAATGGCTGCATAGAGGCTGCTGTACATTCCAGAAATAGGCCCAAAACTAACTCCAAAAACAAACCACATTGGTGGCATCCCAGTTTAAACAGGTTATTCAACAAAGGAAAAAGTCATGGCTAAAATCAGGAAGTGTACCTCCCATAAAGATAAGAACTCTCTCATCAAAAGAAACAGGCAGCTAAGAGGGCTAATTAAGACCAATAAATCCAATTTTGGGTTCAAGATAACCTCCCAGGCAAAAGACAACCACAAGGCCTTCTTCAGCTATGCTAGAAATCTCAAAGGCAGCAAACTGCAGTATGTTGAACTAGTGGTTAATGGTGCCACAGTCACTGAGCCAGGTGATATAGTGAATCTGCTGACTATCAAATTCAGTTTTAACTTTACCCCTCAATCACAGCCAGCCACTTTAACATTTAAGATATAACATTTTATTTAACATTTTTTTTGTTGACCAGGAAAGTCTGACTAGGTTCCACAGATCCTGTTTTCAGCGGAGGCCCAGGGAGAAATGCTCCAGATGCATGTCTTTAGACTTTTTCCTTCCCAGGAAATACCTTCAAACATAACCCCTCCAACTGCAAATACAGAGCATGTCCTGGCTGTGCTTGCTAAGGCCAAGATCACAGCCTGAAGGGGCCCTGATAATATCCTGGGATGTCTCTTGAATAGTCTAAAACATGAACTATCAGGGCAACTGGAGTTATTATTTAACTATAGCCTTAAAATAGGCTTTGTGCCATGAGAATGAAGGGCCGCAACAGTCTTCCTTCTTCATAAGGGCAGACCATCAACAGATCCTCGAATCCACAGACCCACTAGTCTGACTAGTCTTAGATGCAAAGCCATGGAAATAATCAGCAAAGACACAGGAGACCTTCAGACACAAGATCAATCCCAGTTTGGCTTTGTCAAAGGATGGTCATGCCTACTGAACATGGCAGACTTTTTTGAGAAGGCCACCAAGTCAAATGATGAGGGTAAAACAGTGGATACTGCCTACCTTGACTTGGTTAAGACATCTGATAAAATATCCCACTCTGGCATTGTTAACAAACTTACAGAATTAGGCATAAACCCATATATAACACTCTGGATATGCAGCTGGCTCACAGATAGGACCCAGAGAGTTAGGAATGGTGAGACCACCTCCTTAAAAAGGCTAGTCACCAGTGGAGTCCCTCAAGGCTCTGTACCTGCTCCTTTTTGGTATCTACTTCTCAGATGTCAAAGCTAATGTCAAGGCCACTGGCTGACAAGTTTGCAGATGATTGCAAACTGTGAAGAGTCATAGAGCTCCCCAACCCTTATAAAAGGGTCTAACACAGACAAATGAGTGGTACCAAAGCAATGGCTTAAAACTTAATGCAAAGAAATGCATTATAGTACCTTTTGGGAAGTCAGCCACCCCAGGAAACTACATCATCAATAAAACATTCACAAAACAAGCAACATAAGAACTACTAGATCTAAAGACCCAAGTTTTGCTTGCAATATAAACAGGACATGTTAGACAGACAGATATGTATCTCATAGAATTCCCTTTATCTGGAACAGGCTCCCAATCCATATGAAACAAAAGTCCCTCCTTAACACTATTTAAGTGTAACTTGGACCACTGGATGGGAAATTGAAAATTCACCCATGGTCTGGTGCCTTTGTCTCTGAGGTACAGAGAAAATCAGTAAATCATGTCATAACCAACAATCACCATATATAAATGTCTAAAACTTATAACCTGTGGGACACATTTAACTTGCACAGTTATGCTTATAAAGGCTGTAGTGGTTGTTAGCCTAGTATACACCTATGAACGTATAAACTCTATATATCTGCCTATTATCTGACTAACTGTTAAAAGACATCTAGTTGCTCATCGTTACTCGGAGGGAACCCCATATCTGTTATTACTCATTGACGAAAGTTTTCACAAAGTGCTTTGCTTAAGCACAGCGCAAACAGAAGACACATAAGGAACAATTTCAAATAAATAAAATGTAATGCCTAAAACATAGTGTGCAAGGATTTTACATTTGATCTACATTATAGTTAATGATATGAGACTGATGCAAGTGAGACTGAACAGACATCTTGAACATGTCAGTAGTGAGGACTTCTGATGTTGCCCAAGCAGTGAATTCTGCCAGAATAGGGACTGATATAAAAAGGGAAAAGCAAATGACTACAGCTGCATCTGGTGAATCACTAGCTGCCCGCTTTTGAGCTGAGTAGAGTGGCTGAGCTGGCCAATAGGGAGCCAAAAACTCAATGAGACAAATGGGATCCAAGCCATGTATAACTAAATTTGTTAGTTCTAATACCTTGTATTTGATCTTATATCTACAAAAAACTAGTGCATCTATGGCCATTGTGAGAAATATAATTCTAGAGATGGACAGCAAAGTTCAAGTACTTATGCAACCAATAACAATTCTATTCTGGATATATATGAGAAATTATGTGAAAATTATATTTTTAAATTGTTTGAAGAGGGGATATTTAAGGGATCGTTTGTTAATCTGAGTACTGATGAACAATTAGCTCTATGTGCACTACAAAATGATGCTTCCATTGTAATGAGACCTGCGGATAAAGGTGGACTAATTGTAGTTATGGATTATAACTTTTATGTGTCTAGGATGAAACAGATGTTGAATGTTTCCAATACATATAGGAAGTTAGACATGAATGAAGTAAACTCTCTGATTCGGAGAGTGAACGACACACTCCATGAATGTTTAATAGGAAGGAATATTAGCTTTGACTTGTATGAATATTTGTTAGTTGATCAACCTAGAATCCCCACCATTACCCAAGATACGCAAGGATCCTTGACAACCACCATTTAGACCCAATGTAGCAGGCATGGGGTGCTGTATGAATGTCAGTGTTCATTGAAAAACACCTCAGACCATTAGTTGATAAGAATGAATTTGTCTTGAAAGACACATAACATTTCCTGCATGATTTATTTAGGCATACTGATAGAATACCTCATGACCTAGATTTGCTATTAGTTACTTTTGATGTACAGCACCTTTTTACTGTCATACCAAACCAAGAAGGGCATGAGAAGTTGCATTATTATTTGAACCAAAGTAGTGATTATGATGGCAATCTAAAAGATCTTTTGTGTCTGTTTATGGAATTAATCTTGAAGAACAATGTCATGATGTTTGGGAATGACATGTTCCTACAAAAGGATGGCGTAGCTATGGACGCATCTAGTGCCAACAGCTATGCGAACATAGTTATGATTGTATGGGAAGAAAAGTTCATACTTGGTTCCACCTTTTCAAAGCAGATTTATTTCTATCAAAGGTTTGTTGATGGACTTTTCATGATATGAATGGGTACAGCTGATGTTGTTCTTTGATTATTTGAACACTACCACAGAGTTTTTGAAATTTAGTATCACTAAATCACCTTCAAAGATAGAATTTTTGGATGTTTATATAATCAGGAAGTTAGGTAATGAATTTGATACACAGGTGTATAGGAAAGATTGTTATAGGAATACATATTTACACCATTAAAGTATGCATCCAACATACATATTTAGGAATGTGATTAAAGGTCAGGGCATGAGAGCATCAGGTTTAAATGCAAGTGAAGCAGGTTTTTATAAAGAGCTAAACTCCTTGAAAGGTAAACTGGGAGATAGAGGATACAAAAAGAATAAGGTTGACAATGTCCTGGATACTATACCAGGTCTGAGATCCACACAGGCCAAAAGTACAGTTGTGTACACTTACCATAAATGTAGATATTCGTGTGTATTCACTGTTGCAGTCATTACATTTGGGTAATCCTGCTGGCAGGTTGCCCTCAGCCGGCCTGAATTCCAAAGTCTTGGGTCCTGTGTCGGCTGCTGTTGCCCCTTCCCTGACGTCAGGTCGTCAGGGGTATAAAAGAAGCAGCCGATGCCATTTTCTTCAGTTTTTCTTACCCCAGATGTCAGGTGCCCCCAAAAAGGGTAGCCAAAGTTTATATATATATATATATATATATATATATATATATATATATATATATATATATATATATATATATATATATTCAGAAATACATCAATATAAATTTCACCTTCATCTATAAGCAAATACACCACATAGGTATATAAATCAGAAAAGGAAAGATCCAAAAGGAAAAAGGGGGAAGGCGGGTGGGTAACCTGGACTGCAACAGTGAATACACTCGAACATCTACATTTATGGTAAGTGTACACAACTGTACTATGTTCTTCGTGTTTCACTGTTGCAGTCATTACATTTGGGTAGAGTCCCAAAGCTATGGTTGGGAGGCTGGAACTAGACAGCAGTAGGAGCAGCTATGAGACCCTGCAGAATTGCAGTGGCAAAGCCTGCCCTGGATTTAGAGTAGAGTGGCAGGTGATAATGCTTTGTAAAGGTGTGCTCTGAACTCCATGTAGCCGCCTCTAAAATGTCTCTGGTTGGTACTCCCCTGAGAAAGGCTGCTGAGGTGGCTGAAGCTCTGGTGGAATGAGGCCTAATGCCCTTAGGCACTGGCTTGCCATGGTGTAAGTAGCAGAAACGAATGCAGTGGCCTAACCACTTAGAAATAGTTTGCTTTGAGATAGGCTTTCCTTGTGATCCTGCAGTATACGCCACTAGTAATTGCTCTGTCTTCCTGAAAGCTTTGGTTCTGTCCAAGTAGAATCTAAGTTGTCTGTGTATGTCCAAAGAATGCAGAATTCTCTCCCCCTTGTTCTGTGGATTTGGGTAAAAGGTTGGCAGATGGATGGCTTGGTTAAGAGCCACACTGGACACTACTTTAGGCATAAATGTTGGGTTTGTCCTCAGGGAGACCATGTCTGGATGAAAAATGATGAAAGGTTCCACAGCCATGAGCGCCTGTAGCTCTGAAACACGTCTTGCAGAAGTAATTGCTAAGAGCAAAGCTGTTTTCCAAGATAGAAACTTCATATCAGCAGTAGCAGCTGGCTCAAAAGGAGGCAGGGTGAGCTTTTCCAAGACATAGTTGAGGTCCCATGCAGGTATTGGTAGTCTCCTTGGGGGCCTTAAATTTTTGGCTCCTCTGAGGTACTGCCTTAATAAAGGGCGAGAAAAAAGTGGTGGCTCTGTATTGTAATGAGCTGAAGTGGCAGAGGCATACATTTTAATTGATGAAAAAGATAGGCCTTTGTCCAGCATCTCAGTTAATTATTGCAACATCTGAGGAATATTTGGTACCACTGTATCAGTTCCTTGTGCCTTGTTCCAGGCACAGAATCTCTTCCATTTTCCAGCATAAGACTTTCCAGTACTAGGCCTTCTTGCTTCCAGAATGACATCCATCACAGCTTTACTGAGAGGTGTTTTTTGTATGACTACATTATCCGCCATGCTGCCAAGTTTAATGTCCTGAGTTGGCTGTGCATGATCTGATTGTTTTGCTGGGACAGTAGTCGAGGTATTTGAGGTAAGGTCCAAGCTGGGCATAGAGATAAGTTTCTTAGTATTGGATACCAGTACTGGTGTGGCCAGTCTGGGGCAATCAGTATCATCTTTGGCTTCTCCTGTCTGACCTTTAGGAGCACCTTGGGGAGGAGAGGCAGTAGAGGAAAGGCATATACTGATAGGTTTTTCCAGCTGAAAGATAGGGCGTCCACTTTCCATGGTTGCCTGTGATAAGTCCTTGTGCAGAATCTTTTTAGTTGGTAATTGAGAGGGGAGGCAAATAGATCTATGTCTGGGCATCCCCATTTCCATGTTATCATGCTGAAGACTTGTGGATCCAGCTTCCACTCGTGGGGATCCATGAGGTTTCTGCTTAGTTCGTCTGCCAGAGTATTTTCTTTTCCGGGCAGGAATTGAGCCTGCAGATGTACTTGGTAAGTCAAAGCTGTGTCCCACAAGGTCATGGCTAGTCTGCAAAGGGGTTAAGAATGTGTGCCCCCTGCTTGTTTACATATCACATGACTGTGGTGTTGTCTGTCTTTATCAGTAGTTGTCCCGGATGAAGTAGGTCCTTGAAGGCTGTCATTTTGAACAGCTAACATCTCTTTTTGATTGATATGTAGATGCATTTGGTTTGAGGACCATGTGCCCTGAATGCATCTTCCTGCATGTGGGCTCCCCAGGCATAATCTGATGCATCCGTTGTTAGTGCCTGCCTGGCTGGAGGTAATGTAAATGGCTGTCCCTTGTTCTGGTGACAAGCCTTTGTCCACCATCGAAACTCATGTTGCAGGCAGGGAATGAGAGTAATGACTGTTTCCAGGCTGTGGCGATGTTGAGTCCAAACACTTTTTAAGTACCATTGAAGTTTCCTCATATGCAGTCTTGCATATGGAATTAGTAGGATGCAGGATGCCATGAAGCCCAAAGCCTGCAGATTTTTTCTTGCAGATAACTGGGCCTTTGTTGCCAACATTTTGAAATAGGTAGTCAGTTGCCTTTGTTTGTCTGGTGTGAGATAAGCCATCTAGGCAGTTGTATTCAAGCTTGCACCCAGGAATGTAATCTCTTGTGAGAGTACTAGTTTTGATTTCTTTTTGTTGACTGTGTACCCTAGGCATGTTAGAAGTATTTTCACAATTGCCATATGTTGAAGAAGAATGTCCTTGCTCTCTGCTTGAATGAGACAGTCGTCCAAGTAAGGATATATTTGTATTCCTCTTTGTCTGCAGAATGTAATTACTGGTGCCAGGCACTTTGTAAAGACTGGGCACAGTAGATAAGCCAAAGGGCAGTGCAGAGAATTGGTAATGCATTGAACCAGCCTTGAATCTTAGGTATCTTCTGCATGATTGTTTGATTGGAACATGCAGGTATGCCTCTTTTAGGTCTAAAGTCACAAGCCAAGCATTCTTGCCCAGCATGGGCAGAAGCTGCTGCAAAGTCAACATTTTGAATTTTGGAATATCCAGGAAAGTGTTCAGAATAGATAGGTCCAGTATCGGCCTCCTGGCCTTGTCCTTTCTGGGTACCAAGAACAGTCTTGAGTAAAATCCATGTCCCTGCTATTGCTCTGGTACTTGTTGAATGGTCCCCATGTCCATGAGGGATGAGACTTGTTTTTGTGCCTCTGCCCATTGATTTTTTGGCAGATCTGGCCAGCCGTTTGCCTTTGGCAGAGTATGGAATTAGAACTTGTAGCCTTGTGACACTATGTTTAGAACCCACATGTCATGGGTTATGATGTGCCAATTTTGAACAAAAAGTGTTAATTTTCCCCCTAAGGGTGCTGCCAGAAGATAAGTGCTTGGTGCAGACAGGGGGAAGTCATTGGGACTGTTTTCTGTATGTTTGTGATCTATCTTCTCCAGCTTTGGAGGTAAAAGCACCCCATTGTTTGGGCCTATAAGAACATTGTGCCTGGGATCTGCCTCTAGGGCGTCTGGATCTGCCCCTTTGAGGTCTGTCTGACAAAGGAAAGAACCAATTTTTTGTAGGCCAGTGTCTACTAAACCTAGGTGGCTGTACTTGTAAAAAAAAATCTTTGAAAGTTTACATAGATTTAGCTTTGTCCTCCATTTTCTTTAACACCTCTTCTGCATTAACACCAAACAAAGTATCATGCTGTAAAGGTGCATCTAGTAATTTAACTTTAACATGATCAGGCAGATTTTGTTCCTTTAAGCAAGCATGCCTCCTAATTACAGAACCCATAACTGTGGCCCTGCAGGAGGCCTCCAAAGAATCAAAACCACATTGCAAAGTATGTTTTCCAACTTGTTCTGCTGCATACAATAAATCCTGCATTTCCTTGTTTTCTGCACATTCAGAATTTAACAACATTTTCTGTTCAAGCAATCCCATGACATGCTGCTGATACTTAAGCATATGAAATTGACAGTTTAAGGCCCTTATAGCCAAAGTTGCAGATGTGTAAACCTTTTTTCCCATCTATCCAGTGCCCTTGAATCTCTGTCAGAGGGGGTTGGGTTTTTTGCAGTGGAAGCCTTAACTCCCTTTGGACCCTGTGAAATAATTTCTGGGTCAACAGCAGGGTTTTTAAAAAGAAATTTGTGTGAGTCAAGAACCCTGTAATATCTGTCAGGCTTAACAGGAGCTGGGGGTAAGGAGTCAGGGGTCAGACTAGACTCCGAAAACACATCATCTACAATGTCTAACACAGGTGGAATGGCTAGAGGCCTGTGCTGAGGTAGTAAAAGAAAATCCCTGAGCCTCATTTTAGATTCTGAAAAATCTTGGCTCTCCCAGTGGAAATGCTCCCTCATGGTATGCAAGGTTTCCCCAAAGGAATAGTCCTCAGGAGGAGATGCTGAAGGAATAGATTCTTCAGCATTAGGATCCTCATGGGGGAAGAGAATATTCCTGATCAGAAGAGGAATCAGAAGAAATAGAAACCTGATCTGAAGATTCATAGTCAGTGTCTTGCCTAAGCCTCTTATCAGGAGGGGGATGGGAACCCCTGATCAAGGTAATCAAGTCTTCGGCCATTTTGAGCATCTATTTTTTGGGCATAAAGGCCTGTCCACATGGCTCTTGAGTTTGTTTCCTTGCTTTAGAAGGTGCTTTAGTCTTTGCCTTTGAAGCTAAAGTCATTTTAATGTAAAGATGTTTAGGTCTGAATACACCCTCAGAAGCCGGTACCTGCTCAGCGGCTCCGGACCGATATGAGGGATTAGCGTCCGAGGCTCCAATACCTTGAGTATCCAGCGGCATGGCCAACTCCACGTGAGAGTCGGTAGCAGCCTGCAATTCTAAATTAGCGGGCGTCAGGGGCTGCAAAAAGCGCCTCACTGAGAACCGGCGAACCGGCGACTGGCTTAGGAGAAGCTCTGCCGTCGGTTTTGGGCCTCGGTTGTTTTTCTCTATCCTTTTCTTTGTGTTTTTTGTAAACTCCGGTAGTCAGATGGCTATCCAATGACATTTCAGGATAATTAAACCGGCGTCCAAAAAAGTTTAAAGCAAAGTAATACTGACGCTTAATAGTGCATTGGTTAAATCTAGCACAAAACTGACAACCAGTAACGTGATCAGGGCCTAGGCAAGGAATACAGTAAGAATGAAAATTCTTATGAGGTATTTGCTTTCCACAAGAAATACAATTATTAACTTTTTCTAACATCGGTCTGGAGCAAGAAAAAAGTTTCCCCAATGGGGTACTTAGCTTTATTGAAGACTTCGGATTTGAAACTCAAACATGAAAATCTCAGGAGTCGGCCGACCGGCACTTGCAATCTGCTTCTGCTTCAGGCACCACGCGGCAAGAAAGACTGAAGAAAATGGCGTCGGCTGCTTCTTTTACACCCCTGATGACCTGACGTCAGGGAAGGGACAACAGCAGCCGACACAGGGCTCAAGACTTTTACCCAAATGTAATGACTGCAACAGTGAAACACGAAGAACATCCATACTATTCTGAGAGTACAGGTATAACTGGTAGTTCACATGTGAACAGGTCAAGCCAACAATCTTTGGTTAGGTTACCTGTTGTTTAGTCACATAATGTTAAACAGATTACTGAGATTTTACAGAAACACTGTCAAGTGCTGATGGCTGACCCCAGTATTAGATCTTTAGTAGGTGAGAAACCCTGATTTTTGTACAAGAATAATAAATCATTGAAGATGATGCTCTGTTACCCAAGGGTGGATGGCAGTCCTCATGTTGTAGATGGCCCTGGAGTTAGAATATATAACTAGCAGGGGCCGGGTGTAGGGGACACACCCCTCCACACAGGGTTTGCAGGGGGGATTGCCACACTGCAAAACAATAAACATGTATATGCCTTTTTTTTCTGGTGTTTTTTTCCAGATGGTGAATGGTCCATTACATGTCAAATGTTGATTTTTTTTTTCCTTCTGAAAAAAAAAAAATCAACTTTCTGAGCAGTTGGCTTGATGGTATTCACAATTCCGGTTCGAAGATAGGAATATTCATGGTTACTACTATATTTAGATAGTAAACCACACACACACACACACACATATATATATATATATATATATATATATATATATATATGTATATATATATGTAGATAGATAGGAATATTCATGGTTACTACTTTATTTAGATAGTAAACCACATATATATATATATATATATATATATATATATATATATACACATATATATATATATATATATATATATATATATATACATATATATATATATATATATATATATATATATATATATATATATATATATATATATATAAAACCCAGCCACTGGGGATGCACAAGTCAGTGCATTTCTTTCTGCCGGTCCCAAGCCCGGATAAATGGGGAGGGTTGCGTCAGGAAGGGCATCCGGCGTAAACATTCTGCCACATCACTTATGGTGCAAAAATTTCATATTTCCATACCGGATCGGTCGAGGCCCAGGTTAACAATGACCGCCACCAGTACTGTTAGCCAACAGGGTGCTGGTGGAAATTGGGCTACTGTTGGCTGAAGGAGAAGAGGAGGGCGAAGGCATGCCTGAAGGCAGGAAGAGAGGAGGAAGGTTAGGAGTGTAGCAGTGAGGGTAGGAACTTTGAATGTTGGCAGTATGACTGGTATAGGAAGAGAGCTAGCTGATATGATGGAGAGAAGGAAGGTTGATATATTGTGCATGCAAGAGACCAGATGGAAGGGAAGTAAGGCCATGTGTTTAGGAAACGGGTTCAAATTGTTCTATCATGGTGTGGATGGCAGGAGAAATGGGGTAGGGTTATACTAAAGGAACAATATGCCAAGAGTGTTTTAGACGTGAAGACAGTGTCTGACAGAGTGATGTTTATGAAGCTCGAAATTGATGGTGTAATGATGAATGTTGTTAGTGCATATGCTCCACAAGTTGGGTGTGTGATGGATGAGAAAGAGAAATTTTGGAGTGAGTTGGATGAAGTTGTGGTGAGTGTACCCAAGGGTGAGAGACTAGTGATTGGAGTGGACTTTAATGGGCATGTTGGTGAAGTGAACAGAGGGGATGAGGAAGTGATGGGTAGGTATGGTGTTAAGGAGAGGAATGCAGAAGGTCAGATAATTGTGGATTTTGTGAAAAGGATGGACATGGCTGTGGTGAATACGTATTTTAAGAAGAGGGAGGAGCATAGGGTGACATACAAGAGTGGAGGAAGATGCACACAGGTGGATTATATCCTATGTAGGAGGGCCAGTCTGAAGGACATTGGAGACTGTAAAGTGATGGCAGGGGAAAGTGTAGTTAAGCAGCATAGAATGGTGGTCTGTAGGATGACGTTGGTGATCAAGAAGAGGAGGAGTGTGAAAGCAATGCCAAGGATTAAATGGTGGAAGTTAAAAAAGGGTGATTGTGAAGTGGAGTTTAGGGAAGAGTTAAGACACGCACTGGGAGGCAGTGGAGAGTTACCAAATAGCTGGGTAACTACAGCAGAACTAGTAAGGGAGACTGCTAGAAGGGTGCTTGGTGTGACATCCAGACAGAGGAAGAAGGTCAAGGAGACCTGGTGGTGGAATGAGGAAGTACAGGAGAGGATACAGAGGAAGAGGCTGGCAAAGAAGTGGGATTGTCAAAGAGATGAAGAAAGTAGACATGTGTATAAGGAGGTGAGGCGCATGGCAAAGAGAGAGGTGGTGAAAGCTAAGGATAAGGTGTATGGAGAGTTGTATGAGAGATTGGACACTAAAGAGGGAGAAAAGGACCTGTACCGATTGGCTAGACAGAGGGACAGAGCTGGGAAAGATGTGCAGCAAGTAAGGGTGATAAAGGATAGTGAGGGAAAGGTACTCACAAGAGAGGAGAGTGTGTAGAGTAGATGGAAAGAGTATTTTGAGAGGCTGATGAATGAAGAGAATGAGAGATAGAGAAGGTTGGATGATGTGGGGATAGTGAATCAGGAAGTGAAACAGATTAGCAAGGAGGAAGTAAGGATAGCTATGAAGAGGATGAAGAATGGAAAGGCTGTTGGCCCAGATGACATCCCAATGGAAGCATGGAGGTGCTTAAGTGAAATGGCAGTGGAATTTTTAACTAGATTGTTTAATGAAATTTTAGAAAGTCAGAGCATGCCTGAGGAGTGGAGAAAAAGTGTTTTGGTACCTATCTTAGGTTCATAGATTCATAGGTTCATACTAGGCTATCTGCCCTAGGGCATTTATAAGCCTAGCCAGAGTGTGTTTGGCTTTCGCCACCCATTTTAAATTAATTTTGCTATGCCTTTTTTTGAGGTTAGTATACTGTGCCTCTGTCTAACAGTGACACAGAAGTGATAGCCGGGGTAAACCTACGATCTCCCATCCACTCATCAAGATTCCTCTTGAAGAGAGTCAATGTGGGACTCTGCCTAACCTGGACTGGGATTTTATTCCAGAGTGAAGGGAGCCTCTGGGTTATGAATCTGTCCCTCCAGCATGTCCTATTTATTTCAGTGCTGAGGTTCAAGTCTCTTGAGCGCATAGCTCGATGGGATTTGGATTTTCTGAGGTGCAGCATGTCCATTAATTCCGGGTTGGACATGGCTTTATCGTCAGGCACAGATTGCCTCTGAGCAGGCGGTATGCCACTGAGTAGAGCTGGAGTTTCTTTAACTGGGCAGCATATGGCATCTGTTTGAGCCCTTTGATCCTCTTGGTGAGGTACTTTTGGGGTCTTTCCAGTTGCTGCAGGTGTCTGGTAAGGTACATCCCAAAAGGGGCATTGTACTCAATTATGGGCCTGATGAGGGATGAGTAAAGAGGCGATGACCTCCCTGATCTAGATGTGAATCCCTTCATGATTAGGTGGGCTATATAAAATGTTTTTCTAACCACTTTGGCCACGTGGTTGTCAAATGAGAGATTGCTATCAACTTGGGTCCCCAGGTCCCTAATGACTTCTTCTGTACTTAATGGATTACCACCTATGTGGTAATTTGTGGGCACTTTGTTTTGCCAAATGGGATGACTATACACTTTTGGCATTTAGCTTGAGGCCATGGCTCTGGCACCAGTTGTCTGTTTCTATGAGGCCCTTTTGGAGGATGCTTGTGTCAGCTGGAGAGTTGATTATGGCGCCCAGTTTGCAGTCATCTGCGAACTTGGTCAGCCACAGTCCTTCCGTGTTGGCCTGTACCGCCGAGAAATATATACCGAACAAGAGAGGTCCCAGGACTGAGCCTTGTGGGATGCCACTTGTAACTGGTTTGGAGTCTGACATGGCTCCAGCAATTCTAACCATGTGGGTTCTGTCCTTGAGCCAGTTTGCAACCCATCTAGTGACATAGGGGTTTATATTTAAGCTGGTGAGCTTATCTATAATGCCTGAGTGGGGTATTGTATCGAAGGCTTTTGCGAGGTCCAGGTAGGCTGTGTGGACCACCTTTCCCTCGTCAATGGCCTTGGTGACTGTTTCAAAGAAATCAATCAGGTTAAAGAGGCAGGATTTGCCCTTAACAAAGCCAAACTGGGTAGGATCCAGTGTCTGTAGGTCCCCAATATCTTTATTTATGAGGTCCATCATGATCCTTTCCATAGCTTTGCAGACCAAGCTAGTCAGGCTTATGGGGCGATAGTTTCCAGGATCCGTTGAGGCACCACCTTTGTGGAGAGGGACCACTGTTGCTGTACGCCACTCTTTGGGTACATATCCTGTAGTAAGGCTAAGATTGAACAGTAGTTTTATGTTTGGGTTTAGCTCTTCTTGGAGTTCATGTAGGATGCAGCCTGGGACACCATCTGGTCCCATTGATGCTGTGTTTTTGCTTTGGAGAGGCAGCTCTTACCTGAGCATCTGAGATGTCAGGGGCAGCACTCTGTTGGGATAGATATTTGTCCTTTGGTGGGGGGGGGGAGAAGTTTGCACTGAACCTGTCAGCTAGGATGTTGGCAATGTCTGTGGGCTCGGTGTATTTTTTGTCATTTTGGACTAATTCTGAGCATATCTGGGAATTCCCACCCAGGTTCCTAACATAACTAAAGAAAGCCTTGTGATTATCCTTAGTGTCCTGTGCAATTTTTCTCTCGAAGCTGGCCTTAGATGATTTTATGAGTGCCCGTAGTTTTTTGCTAATACTGATCAGAGATGCCTTCCCTTTTTGGGATTTTGCTCTATCATGTAGTAGCTTCCTCCTTCTATTGTATAGTTTGTTTATGGCTGGAGTCCACCAGACAGGACGTCTGCCTTTGGAGGATTGGGTCTTGGTTTTATCTGGGATTGCATGATCCATGCATTCCTGAAGGTGTTCATAGAATGCGTTTATAAGGATTCTGCGGTCTGGGCCGTATTTTCCACAGGCCCGGGGCTTTGAAGGATTTCGCCTCGGTTTTGAGGCGTGTGAAATTTGCTTTAGAGAAGTTTTTCACTGTGGTTTTCTGGGCAGGGGGTGGGGTTGGGATGTGAATATCCAGTGAGATTAGTTTATGGTCTGATCTTACCAGTGAGGGATACACTTCTGGTCTGGAGCATAGTGTCCCCATGTTGGTGATGATCAGGTCCAGTATGTTTTCCCCTCTTGTGGGAGTGGTAACAAGTTGTTCCATAGCATTTGAGTTTATAAATTCTAGGAACCTTTGGGCTAGGGTGTTGGAGCTAGAGTAATGCTCCCAGACTATGTTTGGGTAGTTGAAGTCGCCCAATATAATGGTGTTTGGAGAGACCTTCATATTTTCCAGTATTCTCAGGAAGGCCAAGTGGGGTTCCTGTGTTTGGGAGGGTGGTCTGTAGCAGGCTATAAACTGGAAGGTAGTTTTACCCACAGTTAGTTGCACATGGATAGTCTCTGATGCTTCGTGCTGTGCCACCAACCTGGAGGTGTGGGTATCTTTGATGAATATTGATACTCCCCCTCCTTTTGTGGTTCGGTCCAAGTTTTGGGGCCGAAAAGCATGGTATGAGGTATAACTTGGTAGTGCTGGGGTGCTCTCGGGAGCCTTGAACCAGGACCAGGTTTCTGTTACTGCACAGATATCGATGTTCTCCATGCTAAGGAGAGTTTTGAGTGCGTGCATCTTGAGGTTTAGACTTCTGGAGTTGAGTAGCATTACTCTTAGTTTCTTATCCCTTGTGATACCTATGGAGGTGGGTTTGTCTTTTGAGCCTTGCCTAAAAAAGGCACTATGGGGGTAGCAAGAGCCTTTGCCAGTATCCAAAGCGCAGGGGTGACCGGTGCAAGCCGTCTTTAGCAAAGCATCGTGGCTTGTCGAGCATGTCATCCCAGGCTGACAGGCATTGGATCCCCTTTGAATGACACCAACACTTAAGCCAATTGTTGAAATTGATCATCTTGTCTTCATATTGTGGCATCATTCTTGGTGAGGGTAAGATGCTACTCAAGGTCAGGGTCATACCGGCCTGGGCTACATGCTCAGAGAGCTCCTCTATGTCTCTTTCATGTAGCCCAGGGAGGTGCGTCTCAGGTCATTCACACCAGCATGGACAATGACTGAGTCATATTTGTACTTGCCTTGGAGTGACCTGAGTGCTTGTGTTATGTGGCGGATCCTAACGCCCGACAGGCAGCTCACCGTGACCTTCTCCTTGTTCAGCCTGGTGAGCGGGACGTCAGTGTGCCTGACGATAGAGTCACCTATTACAAGTGTATCAGGTGTGTTGTTTAGCCTTAAGGGCTGTGACTGTTCGGCACACTGGCTTTGTGAGCTATGTGTTGCACGTGTTTTGTTTTGGGGTAGCGGTTGCTTGGGTGTCTGCTTTGGAGGTCTCTGCTGCTTAGGCAGATTTTTATTTAGAGCATCCGAGTATGTTTTGTGTGTTTATGTGTTTGGTTTGTTGTCGTGGTAGGTCTATGTGAGACTGGAATTGTAGTGAGTGTGGTTTCCTTCTCCTCCTGACTGGTTACGCCAGTACTGAGTTGGGAGAGCTTAGCCTCCAGTTTGGCTATATGGTTGCATCTCTCACATGTGTTGGAATTTGTTGGGAGGAGGAGAGGGTTGTCTGTGTACATGAGGCAGTTGTAACATTGCCTCAAGATTCCCAGATTCACCAGCTGGACTGGAGAGGAGATTGACAACTGACCTTTGGACATGCTAGAATAGTATTGGGAATTCCTTTATAATTGAAAAAAAGGGCCAATGGGGAACAAGGTACTCAAGGGGAGTTTGTGAGGGTGTAGTGCTTTTAATTTTTTAGAGCTGACTTATATAATTGCTTTAGTGAGCAAGTGCCATTCTTATTTAAGAATAAGGGTGATGTGCAGAGCTGCAGTAACTACAGAGGAATAAAATTGATCAGTCACAGCTTGAAGTTATGGGAAAGAGTAGTAGAAGCTAGGTTAAGAAGGGAGGTGATGATTAGTGATCAGCAGTATGGTTTCATGCCAGGGAAGAGCACTACAGATGCAATGTTTGCTCTGAGACTGTTATTGGAGAAATACAGAGAAGGTCAGAAGGAGTTGCATTGTGTCTTTGTAGACTTGGAGAAAGCATATGACAGGGTGCCTAGAGAAGAGTTGTGGTATTGTATGAGGAAGTCGGGAGTGCCAGAGAAGTATGTAAGAGTGGTACAGGATATGTACGAGGGTAGTGTGACAGTGGTGAGGACTGCAGTGGGAGTGACAGATCCATTTAAGGTGGAGGTGGGATTACATCAAGGATCAGCTCTGAGTCCTTTCTTATTTGCAGTGGTGATGGACAGGTTGACAGATGAGATCAGACAGGAGGCCCTGTGGACTATGATGTTTGCAGATGACATTGTGATCTGTAGTGAGAGTAGGAATCAGGTTGAGGACACTCTGGAGAGGTGGAGATATGCTCTAGAGAGCAGTGGAATGAAGGTCAGGAGGGCTAAGACAGAATATATGTGTGTAAATGAGAGGGAGGGTAGAGGAATGGTGAGGATGCAGGGAGTAGAGTTGGTAAAGGTGGACGAGTTTAAGTACTTGGGATCAACAGTTCAGAGTAATGGTGAATGTGGAAGAGAGCTAAAGAAGAGAGTACAGGCAGGGTGGAATGAGTGGAGAAGAGTGTCAGGAGTGATTTGTGACAGACGGGTACCAGTAAGAGTGAAAGGGAAGGTCTACAAGAGGGTAGTGAGACCAGCTATGTTATATGGGTTGGAGACAGTGGCACTGACAAAAAGGCAGGAGTCAGAGCTGGATGTGGCAGAGTTAAAGATGTTAAGATTTGCACTCGGTGTGACTAGGATGGGTAGGATTAGGAATCAGTATATTAGAGGGTCAGCTCATGTTGGACAGTTTGGAAACAAAGCAAGAGAGATGAGATTTTGTTGGTTTGGACATGTGCTGAGGAGGGATGATGGGTATATTGGGAAAAAGATGCTAAGGATGGAGCTGCCAGGTAAGAGGAAAAGAGGAAGGCCTAAGATAAGGTTTATGGATGTGGTGAGAGAGGACATGCAGGCAGTTGGTGTGACAGAGCAAGAAGCAGGGGATAGGAAGAAATGGAAAGAGATGATCCTCTGTGGTGACCCCTAACGGGAAAAGCCGAAAGATGATGATATATATATATATATATATATATATATATATATATATATATATATATATATATATATATATATATATATATATATATATATATATATATATATATATATATATATATATATATCTATATATATATATATATATATATATATATATATATATATATATATATATATATATATATATATATATATATATATTTATACACACACACACACACACACACACACACACACACACACACACACACACGCACACACGCACACACACGCGCGCGCGATCCCCTTCAAAACATAGAATACTTACATTATCAAATCCCACTTCATCAAGCCTGACTTCATAAAATCTTCATCATATTGAATTCCCGGAACAGCAAAAACTAACCCTAGGAAAGGAACCACTTGCCCACTATGGTGAACCTTGCCCTTCCTCCACTGTAGTGCGATCTCAGAGTTGCTATATTTAGTTAGGGTGGGGGGTGAAGCTACCCACTTGGAGGATTTTATTTTTTGCAGTTTGATGTTTTGTCCTGGTGGTCTAATGGTGTCTTCCTCTGGGTTCATTTTCATTGTTCCAGGAGTTCTTTATAATGAAGACTCAATGAAGTCAGGCTCAATGAAATGGGATTCAATAATGTGAGTATTCACTGTTTTGAATTAGCCACACACACATATATATGTATATATATATATATATATATATATATATATATATATATATATATATATATATATATATCTATATATATATATATATATATATATATATATATATATATATATATATATATATATAGATATGTAGAAATAACATTTTAATAGCCTGCAAGCTGTGCAGAAATGGGAGCGTCTGGTGCTGCAAATAAGGTGACCTTGGATATCCATCATGAAGGGCTTTATCAGTGCTGTGTTGAATCAACTTCTCCATATCCAATGAAAAGTATATACCCAGCTACCTACACTAGGTGACCACAGGGAGAAGGAGGTCTGTGCTTCTTTTTATCTGTTCCAATATAAACCTGTTTAGATTTGAAATGACTAACTTCCATAAGTTTGAATCTAGAGCCAAGCAATATGAGAGCTTTTTGAGTGTGTTTTCCAATGGCTCTAAATGTATGAGAGAGTCTTTGACACAAAATACACAGTAGTCTGCAAAGAAGAAATATTAGAAATGTGCAATGTTGGAGAATGAGACGCCCATTGTCTGTGTTGGAGAATGAGACATTCATCTTCTATGTTGTGGAATGAGATGCTCATCTCCTATGTTAGAAAATGAGACATTCATATTCTATGTTGTAGAATGAGATGCCCATCTCCTGTGTTAGAGAATGAGACATTCATATTCTATGTTGGAGAATGAGGTGCACATCTCCTGTGTTGTAGAATTAGACACTCATCTTCTATGTTGGAGAATTAGATGCCCATCTCCTATGCTGTAGAATGATATGCCCATCTCCTATGTTGGAGAATGAGACATTCATCTTCTATGTTGGAGAATGAGGCGCCCATCTCCTATGTTGTAGAATGAGACACCCATCTCTTATGTTGGAGAATTAGATGCCCATCTCCTATGCTGTAGAATGAGACACCCATCTCCTTATGCTTTGGATGTATAACAAACAGTGTGAGCAACCAAGAAAAATAGCAAGGGGAGAGAGTGGGCAAGCTTGCCTGGTACCACATCGCAGTTCCACTCCCTCAGAAAATTTGGTTAGAAAATCCAGTGCAGATGAACTTGCATATAACAGTTTACATTTGTGTATAAACTCAATAGGGAAAGCTCATTACCTCCAAATACTGTACAGAATCAAAGCCTTATTAAAATAAGCCATGACTGCCACTGCTAACAAAGGTGATTCAGTATGCAGCATCTGAATATGCTGCCATAGCCTGACCAGTTCTCGGCCCTCTTGTCTCCCTTTTATGAACCCTAAATTATTTGAATCCATTAATGCCAGCATTATTTTCTCCACTCTGTTAGCCAAGCTCTTTCTGCAACAAGAAAATTGGATGATAACCGTTCAGGTCTAGTGGGTCTTTACTAGATTTTGGAAGCATACTAATTTTTTCTCTGGTTTGCTCTACTGGGAACCTTCCATTTGGAATACATCTTTCAAAAACATCCAGAAATAGTTTGTCTAAGTTAGATTTGAACTCCTTGTAGAAGTCAGCAGTGCTGCCATCCAGGTACCATCCCAACACTGGGACTTTTCCCCTGGATAAATCAAAGATTTCTTCCTCCACTTTTTTTACAAGTAAGGGCTTGCTCATGTACTGCATATTGCATGGGGTTACTGATGTAAGCTTAAAATTTACTAGATTTTCACGTACCCAATCAACTTGGGCATGGCTATTACCCTGCAGCAGTGTCTAGTAACTATTTATAAGTACTAGGCTCACAGGTTCATATATTTATAGGTTGTTACCAGGTTAATGATGACTAGGGCCCTTACAAACATAGCCATGCACCCTAAACCATTTGGATCCCAAGTATAATGGAAATCAATATGTAGGGGGGGCATGTTATTAGGGTGGTAAATAAGGTTTGTAGAGGGGGTGTTAGCCAGGATAATACTTTTCATATTGACATCCTCTATCCATATGGGACACTCAGACCTCTATCCATAAGGGACACTGAGGTACAGACCAGGAATAAATTTACAAGTTTCCATCCAATTGTCAAGGGTTTCTTTGAATAAGTTCAGGGATGAACTCTGTTTTACATGGATAGGGAGCCTATTTCATAGTGCGGGGATCCTTTAGGGCACATATCTGTCTCTCTGGCATGTTCTGTTTATGTCACAAGTGAGGTTCAAATCCCTGGATCTAGAGTTTCTGGTGCTGTTTATTTTGACTGATTATATTTTTAACAGTACTTTCTCCAACTCATGGGTTTCGTATAATAGATTTTTGGATGACATTTTTATTTTGTGGATTGATTCTATTAATAAGTTATTGTATTTTTTTGGATTATATTAATAATACTGTACCATTCTGAAGTTTTACTTTTGTTGTGATCAAAATCATGATCAAAATACTATATTGTATTTGGATATTGCTATTAGTAAGGATTTAGTGAACCAGTGTTATGTTTCACCAATTCCTGCTTGCACTATTCTACTTGGCATCCAGAGTTCCAAAAGTGGGCAGTAGCAGGGGCAGCTCATGCTATTGGACTGCAGGACTGCAGCCTTCCCAGCTGTAAAAAGAAAAGAAAAACAAAATAAAAATAATTAGCAAGTCCCGGAACTCAGCTCATGTGTGCTTGGCGTTCCCAAACTCCACACGTGCATGCAGGAATCTGGACTGCTGTTTAACCAGTCCAGATTAGGAAAGGAGGTATCACACTACAGATGCCCCAGAAGTCTATGTGGTTACAACTGCATAGACGGGAAGGGGGATCATACTGCAACATCTAGAGGCTGGATAGCTGCTCTCACGAGAAGGACGTTTGTATTTCAATGGAGCTGGGACTTGTATTGCAAATGGCTGGGACTTTGAAGTTGCAGCAGAAAGAGGGATTTCAGATGAAGGTGGGATGGACTCAAAACTCAGGTACTTGTGTGTGTGTGTGTGTGTGTGTGTGTGTGTGTGTGTGTGTGTGTGTGTGTGTTTGCACGCGAGTAATACCCAATTTAAATATACCTGGTGGCTAGAGAGAAACTCAGGAAATATACCTGGTGACTAGAGAGAATATCTTGGTCTCAAACCCTGTACCTTGGGTGCAGGTATCAAGAACCTGAATTCCCTACCCACCACCACTTGTGAAAACTATTCAGATTTTTGCCTCATATTTTTGTTCTGTTCTGTTCCTTGTAAAATCTGTGGTTTTCTGGATTTTGAATTCACTAAATAATGAAAGATATTTGAATTTCAGACTTCATAGTCTTCAGAACGTGCATGGTAACACAAAACATTTTATTCTAGCAATTTTCTAAGTTTATAAGATCAATATTTGAAATCTGTCTCTATTTTTGGGGCTGTATTCCCCCATTATTGGCTTTGTCCAAATGTTTTGTGTTAACAGGTTGAGAGCTATGGTGAAAATTGAATTCACTAAATGATAGCCATTTAAATTTCAGTCTTCCCATTTTTCAAGAAACAGTTGATTTGGCATAGTGGTATGTTGCTCTGACTGTAGTGCACAGGGTCCTGGGTTCAAGGTTTGGCAGTGAAATGCAAGGTGGCATCACAGCATTTTATTCTAGCAACTTTCCAAGATTATGCAAGCAATGTTTAAAATGTGTCCCTGGTTTTTAGGCTTTTGTCCCCCACAACAAATTTTGCCTTTTTCCAGATTTCTTGTGCTGCAATGTTGAGAGATACAGTTGAGTGTTGAGTGGATTTTACAAGGAGCTGACAGCTTCAGGGAACATAAGTTTGGTGCTGTTTATGCTGAGTCTGCTTGCATTGTTAATAGCACAACAGGTAGTGTACGTGCTTTTGATGCAGAAGGCTGTGGGTTCTACTCCCACAGTATGTGTACTTTAAAGGGTGGTGCTGCAGTCCTGAGAATGTCCTCTTTGGTGGAGATGCCTAGAACTATGAACCTGTTATCAGTTTGCCATCCATTCCCTATTGCAATATTACTAGCTTATCATTTTTTTAATGTAACATAGACAATTTATTCCTCAATGGCAACAGACACTTTATTTCTAGATGAAACAATGAAATATAAAGTTGTTTGATAGCAGCAACCTCTTCATTAGTTACAGATCTCTTTAATGTGGAATTATTTAGATGACTTTTACTTCTGCAGAAATTGTGCATATTTACTGATACTGGTGGATTGTAGATGTTTGAGTAGACTTATATGATGGAAATGTTCTGAATTGGGCAGTTTTGTCATTATTGGTGTATGCATTTTGTTTCATTGTTTACTGGAAAAATGTTCAAAACAATAAATTTAAAATGGAGTCTAACAACTGTACTGTATTATACAAGAAATATAATTTAATACAATCAGGAAGGTGTATCAAAGAACACATGTATGTTTTGTGTGCAAGAGGCCTATGATTTGAAAACAACCCAAAATTAATCTTTATCTGCCACTGGCCAGATGTATTTTCTTTGAATGTGTGTTTCAATGCTGTTTCAATGAATGTGAGTTTCAAGGGCAGAGAAGTTTTAATGCCAAGTCTATTTTCATTGTGAGACTGCATTGCTTTGTTTAGCAGATGTTTATTAGTATTTGTGTTGTAAAATGTAAAATAAAACTTTTAAATGAAATCCAAATCATCGTAGAAGTAAAGCAGTAAGGACATTACAGTGTTTATGGTAAATGGGGTGAAATAGCCAAGCAATGGGACATTGGAATGGCTGCAGGGGTGAGGCCCCATTCAACCATGATTTTGTTAGGGGGGAAGGGTGGCAAACACATAGACAACCCCGGCTGAACTATACCTCTTAACTGTCCAGATTTTCACAGAATGAATAGATTTTTGTTTCTTATTTTAGTTTGTTCTTCATAAAATGTGTGGTTTTCTGGCAAATCATTTAGGAATGAAGTCAATAGATAATGATAGACATTGAGTTTCAGACTTCATACCCTTCAAAAAAATGCATGGTAAAGCAAGACATGTTATTCTATCAACTAAGTTTCTACAAGAGCAATTTTTAGCTCTGTTTGTATGTTCCCCCAATATATATTGGTCTTGTCTAGATTTCCTACATTAAGAGGATGAGAGGTACATGCAAATAAATTGCTTTATAGAATTAGGTATATCCAAACCTCTCAACTGTCCCCAATTTTGGCTCAAAATGTTGCTCTCCCCCTAATAATCCCTCCACAAAATGGCAATTTTTGGAAGAAAATGTGGAGGTTTTACAATTAATAAATAATTGTAATGATCAGAGTTATAGAGTACTTTTATTTCAGAAAAGCATGTAGATTCTCTTATTTTGTCAGCTGCTCAACTTAACAGTACTAATATTAAAAAACTGTCCCTTCTTTGACAGGTTCCCAGCTGTATTGTGTAGCTATTTTATATTTTTGCATCACATTTTTGGTTCATTTTTCATAAAATTGTGGTTTTCTGGCAAATTAGTAGCAAATCATTAAAGAATGAAGTTAGAAAATAATGACAGACATTTGAGTTTCAGATTTCATACTCTTCAGAAAATTCATACTAATGCAAGACCTACTATTCTATTATCTTTATACATTTATAAGAGCAATATTTAAAAATTGTCCTTATTTTTGGGCCTTTGGCTCACTTCTATTTATGGCTTTGTCCAGATTTTTTGCTCTGAGGTTAAGAGGTATGACAAATGTGTCAGGGCCATCACCGTCAGCCAGAGACATTTCAAATTGTGACATACTTGTTGCACCCCACTCCCCCAAGTACTGACTCTGGATATGGCCAAGCAAGGCAAGGAGCAGTTATGCAGTGGAACTGTGCAGAGTATCCCCCCCATCCAAGGTAGACACAAGTACTACAGTGGCTTTTCATCTGTCCTTGATTTTGCAGAATGTTCTGGCTTTCTGTCATATTTTTATACTGTTGATTTATGCTTATTATTTTTCAGAAAATGCATGGTGTTGCAGTGCCTGTTGCTCTGTGTTTAGGTAGCAATGCTTTAATGACCATCAGGTAAGCTTGCCTGAGATTGTAAGATGCAAGTAAGCTTTAATAAGCATACTGTTAAAGAATTACCAATACTGAAATTATTTTTGTTGCTGCCATGCAGAGAATATTTACATACCTAGATAACGTATAAGGCTTAGGTATTGAAATGCATATGACAGTATTTGTAATAAAGGACAGGATTACAGTATTTTCAGAAGCTCATTACATTTGTTGGAGTCTTGCAGTCATCTTTGCAGGTTTACCCATAAACTACACAGAATGCCAATTTATCATGGTTGGTCCATATCCTGTGCAGTAATCCTTTAAGCAATTTATCTTGAGCTTGTTTCTTGTTTGCTGTTAATTTTTTACTTTGATCATGTCCCTATGAAAGAAGTAGATAGCTGCTGTCAGGCAGCAGGTCTTTTTGGATAAGAAGCATTTTTACAAGTGGGGGTATCACAGAGATTGCTACTTTCTGCATGTTAATTGGTACTTTTATAAAGCTGAATATAAATTATAATTACAACTGTAGTGCAAGGCGAAGTGGTTTGAGTTGAGTGCTGCTTATTTTTTATACTTGATTTTGACTGGCATTCCAGTAATGTATTTACAAACTAATTTATTTTTTCATGCCTCACAACCTTTTTGTTTCCATGTGTCATGTAGACAATGCATTGAAATATTTTTTTCTTCTATGCTTCATTTTGTCTTGATTGGACTCTTATAATGATGTTTTGGCACCTAGGGCAGTGTATTTAATTAAAGTCCCAGTTTTTGTGGTTTTGAGCATAGCTCCACCCCTTTCTAGTTGGCCACACCTCTTCTCATTGGCCTCACCCATTCAGCTGTCTCCTGCAGCCACCCCCCCTTTGATATGAAGTCATCAGCTGCCACTGGGCAGTAGTCAAAGGACACCTTGTCCAATTTGGAGACCTTTTATTTAGAATGTGATGTGGTGTTGGTTATGTTTTGTAAAAGGGGTTATCCAGAGGAGTTTTTGGGTAACATACAGCAGGAAGTTGTTTACAAAAGAGTTAATGGTATCTGTAGCCTTATAGCAGGTTCTACTAACCAATTGCATATTATTGGTGAAGAAAAAAATAACTCTGTTCATTCTAATTATTTTATTGCCACTTATTCCTTGGATACACCTGATACTGTAAGTTGTAAAAACTGATCACTAATATTAAGTGATGGTGAATGTGGTGATAAGTTAGGGTCTAAACCTTTAATAACTTTCAAGAAAAACAAGTCATTCAAATGTTTTTTTGAGAGGAAGTATAATGGTGAGCAACCAATACTACCATCACATAATGGTGCATGAAAATGTGGTTCATGTTCACAATGTCATTTGATCAATACTAATAGTTATTTTAATATACATAATAAGAAATACAATATAAAAGGTAGTTTTCATGCTGCTCCAGTAATGTAGTATATTTAGCTCAGTTTGTGTTATGCCCAGCATTTTATGTGGGCAAAACTTCTAGAGTTTTTAAAAAACATATTTATGAACATAGTTCTGATATAAGAAATAAGAAAAAGATCAATGTTCTTTATAAACTTACAGAATTAAGTCCAGGACATTTTTTAAATTGTTAATACTGGAACAGGTCAAATATTATGTACAGGGGTATATTATGGATGCTCATCTTGATAGGGTGGAATTAAAATAGCAATTAATTATTGATGCTATGAACGGTCCTGGCATAAATGAATCTTGTTCTATTGCCCCTTTGTTGGAGCTGAAATATTATGATGCATTGTGAATTATTTATACATATGTCATATTATTGTATATTTTCATTATATTTATATATTTATATATATTGTTTATATTAGAATTAGTTTTAAAATATATTAAAAAGTTGTCATATTGGTGGTGGATGCTTTAGGATTCTTAAACAGTATTAATTGTTTGTTTTATTGGTCACGATTGGTTTTATTGCCTATTTAATATGGGTGTTGGGTTTTATCGTTGTTCTTTAGAACCTCTCTAGTTGGGAATGAAAGCGCTTAACAATAAAACATTACAGCCTGAAGCCATTTGAGTGGAATTATTCCTGGGCTGTTCCTTGTTTGTTATCTGCCTTGTGTTTTAGACCCTTACAAGCCTAGCCATGAACACTAAACCATTTGGATCCCAAATATAATGGAAATCTATATGGACAGGGACATGTTATTAGGGTGGTAAATAAGATTTATAGAGCGGGTGTTAGTCAGGATAATACTTTTCATATTGACATCCTCTATCTACAAGAAACACTGAGGTCCAGACCTGGAATAAATTTACAATTTCCCATCCAATTTTCAAGATTTTCTTTGAATATGGTCAGGGATGAACTCTGTTTTACATGGATAGGGAGCCTATTTTATAGTGCAGGGATCCTTTAGAACACATATCTGTCTCTCTGACATGTTCTGTTTATGTCACAAGTGAAGTTCAAATCCCTGGAACTAGGGTTTTTAGTGCTGTTTATTTTGCACATGTGCAAAAGATCCACCAGGGCTGGGTCTGAGGAAGCCCAGTAAGCCAGGCAAAGATCCCCACCCAACAGCATGTAGGAGACTGAATACATAGACAGAGACTTTAGACAATCAGTGTAGGAAAGGGTATTCATGCCTTGAATTCTCCTGGTGAGAAACCTTTGTGGGCATTCTAAGTGTTGCAAGTGCCTGGTTAGATACATGCCAAAGGTGACATTGTATTCAATGATAGGCATGATAAGGGATTCCATATGCAAGCTAGCTTCTGGGGTTTTAGAGTGGATATTGCTATTAGTAAGGATTTGGTGAACCAGTGTTATGTTTCTAATATTTACCATAAGCCCACTTTCTCCAATTCCTGCTTGCACTATTCTACTTGGCATCCAGAGTTCCAAAAGTGGGCAGTAGCAGGGGCGGCTCATGCTATTGGACTGCAGGACTGCAGCCTTCCCAGCTGTAAAAAGAAAAGAAAAACAAAATAAAAATAATTAGCAAGTCCCGGAACTCAGCTCATGTGTGCTTGGCGTTCTCAAACTCCACACGTGCATGCAGGAATCTGGACTGCTGTTTAACCAGTCCAGATTAGGAAAGGAGGTATCAGACTACAGATGCCCCAGAAGTCTATGTGGTTACAACTGCATAGACGGGAAGGGGGATCATACTGCAACATCTAGAGGCTGGATAGCTGCTCTCGCGAGAAGGACTTTTGTATTTCAATGGAGCTGGGTCTTGTATTGCAAATGGCTGGGACTTTGAAGTTGCAGCAGAAAGAGGGATTTCAGATGAAGGTGGGATGGACTCAAAACTCAGGTACTTGTGTGTGTGTGTGTGTGTGTGTGTGTGTGTGTGTGTGTGTGTGTGTGTGTGTGTGTGTGTGTGTGTATGTGTGTTTGCATGCGAGTAATACCCAATTTAAATATACCTGGTGGCTAGAGAGAAACTCAGGAAATATACCTGGTGGCTAGAGAGAATATCTTGGTCTCAAACCCTGTACCTTGGGTGCAGGTAGCAAAACCTGAATTCCCTACTCACCACCACTTGTGAAAACTATTCAGATTTTTGTCTCATATTTTTGTTCTGTTCTGTTCCTTGTAAAATCTGTGGTTTTCTGGATTTTGAATTCACTAAATAATGAAAGATATTTGAATTTCAGACTTCATAGTCTTCAGAACCTGCATGGTAACACAAAACATTCTATTCTAGCAATTTTCTAAGTTTATAAGATCAATATTTGAAAACTGTCTCTATTTTTGGGGCTGTATTCCCCCATTATTGGCTTTGTACAAATGTTTTGTGTTAACAGGTTGAGAGCTATGGTGAAAATTGAATTCACTAAATGATAGCCATTTAAATTTCAGTCTTCCCATTTTTCAAGAAACAGTTGATTTGGCATAGTGGTATATTGCTCTGACTGTAGTGCACAGGGTCCTGGGTTCAAGGTTTGGCAGTGAAATGCAAGGTGGCATCACAGCATTTTATTCTAGCAACTTTCCAAGATTATGCAAGCAATGTTTAAAATGTGTCCCTGGTTTTTAGGCTTTTGTCCCCCACAATAAATTATGCCTTTTTCCAGATTTCTTGTGCTGCAATGTTGAGAGATACAGTTGAGTGTTGAGTGGATTTTACAAGGAGCTGACAGCTTCAGGGGAACATACGTTTGGTGGTGTTTATGCTGAGTCTGCTTGCATTGTTAATAGCACAACAGGTAGTGTACGTGCTTTTGATGCAGAAGGCTGTGGGTTCTACTCCCACAGTATGTGTACTTTAAAGGGGGGGGTGCTGCAGTCCTGAGAATGTCCTCTTTGGTGGAGATGCCTAGAACTATGAACCTGTTAGTTTGCCATCCATTCCCTATTGCAATATTACTAGCTTATCATTTTTTTTAATGTAACATAGACAATTTATTCCTCAATGGCAACAGACACTTTATTTCTAGATGAAACAATGAAATATAAAGTTGTTTGATAGCAGCAACCTCTTCATTAGTTACAGATCTCTTTAATGTGGAATTATTTAGATGACTTTTACTTCTGCAGAAATTGTGCATATTTACTGATACTGGTGGATTGTAGATGTTTGAGTAGACTTATATGATGGAAATGTTCTGAATTGGGCAGTTTTGTCATTATTGGTGTATGCATTTTGTTTCATTGTTTACTGGAAAAATGTTCAAAACAATAAATTTAAGACGGCGTCTAACAACTGTACTGTATTATACAAGAAATATAATTTAATACAATCAGGAAGGTGTATCAAAGAACACATGTATGTTTTGTGTGCAAGAGGCCTATGATTTGAAAACAACCCAAAATTAATCTTTATCTGCCACTGGCCAGATGTATTTTCTTTGAATGTGGGTTTCAATGCTGTTTCAATGAATGTGAGTTTCAAGGGCAGAGAAGTTTTAATGCCAAGTCTATTTTCATTGTGAGTCTGCATTGCTTTGTTTAGCAGATGTTTATTAGTATTTGTGTTGTAAAATGTAAAATAAAACTTTTAAATGAAATCCAAATCATTCTAGAAGTAAAGCAGTAAGGACATTACAGTGTTTATGGTAAATGGGGTGAAATAGCCAAGCAATGGGACATTGGAATGGCTGCATGGGTGAGGCCCCATTCAACCATGATTTTGTTAGGGGGGAAGGGTGGCAAACACATAGACACCCCCGGCTGAACTATACCTCTTAACTGTCCAGATTTTCACAGAATGAATAGATTTTTGTTTCTTATTTTAGTTTGTTCTTCATAAAATGTGTGGTTTTCTGGCAAATCATTTAGGAATGAAGTCAATAGATAATGATAGACATTGAGTTTCATACTTCATACCCTTCAAAAAAATGCATGGTAAAGCAAGACATGTTATTCTATCAACTAAGTTTCTACAAGAGCAATTTTTAGCTCTGTTTGTATGTTCCCTTAATATATATTGGTCTTGTCTAGATTTCCTACATTAAGAGGTTGAGAGGTACATGCAAATAAATTGCTTTATAGAATTAGGTATATCCAAACCTCTCAACTGTCCCCAATTTTGGCTCAAAATGTTGCTCTCCCCCTAATAATCCCTCCACAAAATGGCAATTTTTGGAAGAAAATGTGGAGGTTTTACAATTAATAAATGATTGTAATGATCAGAGTTATAGAGTACTTTTATTTCAGAAAAGCATGTAGATTCTCTTATTTTGTCAGCTGCTCAACTTAACAGTACTAATATTAAAAAACTGTCCCTTCTTTGACAGGTTCCCAGCTGTATTGTGTAGCTATTTTATATTTTTGCATCACATTTTTGGTTCATTGTTCATAAAATTGTGGTTTTCTGGCAAATTAGTAGCAAATCATTAAAGACTGAAGTTAGAAAATAATGACAGACATTTGAGTTTCAGATTTCATACTCTTCAGAAAATTCATACTAATGCAAGACCTACTATTCTATTATCTTTATACATTTATAAGAGCAATATTTAAAAATTGTCCTTATTTTTGGGCCTTTGGCTCACTTCTATTTATGGCTTTGTCCAGATTTTTTGCTCTGAGGTTAAGAGGTATGACAAATGTGTCAGGGCCATCACCGTCAGCCAGAGACATTTCAAATTGTGACATACTTGTTGCACCCCACTCCCCCAAGTACTGACTCTGGATATGGCCAAGCAAGGCAAGGAGCAGTTATGCAGTGGAACTGTGCAGAGTATCCCCCCCATCCAAGGTAGACACAAGTACTACAGTGGCTTTTCATCTGTCCTTGATTTTGCAGAATGTTCTGGCTTTCTGTCATATTTTTATACTGTTGATTTATGCTTATTATTTTTCAGAAAATGCATGTTGTTGCAGTGCCTGTTGCTCTGTGTTTAGGTAGCAATGCTTTAATGACCATCAGGTAAGCCTGCCTGAGATTATAAGATGCAAGTAAGCTTTAATAAGCATACTGTTAAAGAATTACCAATACTGAAATTATTTTTGTTGTTGCCATGCAGAGAATATTTACATACCTAGATAACGTATAAGGCTTAGGTATTGAAATGCATATGACAGTATTTGTAATAAAGGACAGGATTACAGTATTTTCAGAAGCTCGTTACATTTGTTGGAGTCTTGCAGTCATCTTTGCAGGTTTACCCATAAACTACACAGAATGCCAATTTATCATGGTTGGTCCATATCCTGTGCAGTAATCCTTTAAGCAATTTATCTTGAGCTTGTTTCTTGTTTGCTGTTAATTTTTTACTTTGATCATGTTTTCCCCATGAAAGAAGTAGATAGCTGCTGTCAGGCAGCAGGTCTTTTTGGATAAGAAGCATTTTTACAAGTGGGGGTATCACAGAGATTGCTACTTTCTGCATGTTAATTGGTACTTTTACAAAGCTGAATATAAATTATAATTACAACTGTAGTGCAAGGTGAAGTGGTTTGAGTTGAGTGCTGCTTATTTTTTATACTTGATTTTGACTGGCATTCCAGTAATGTATTTACAAACGAATTTATTTTTTCATGCCTCACAACCTTTTTGTTTCCATGTGTCATGTAGACAATGCATTGAAATATTTTTTTCTTCTACGCTTCATTTTGTCTTGATTGGACTCTTATAATGATGTTTTGGCACCTAGGGCCGTGTATTTAATTAAAGTCCCAGTTTTTGTGGTTTTGAGCATAGCTCCACCCCTTTCTAGTTGGCCACACCTCTTCTCATTGGCCTCACCCATTCAGCTGTCTCCTGCAGCCACCCCCCCCTTTGATTTGAAGTCATCAGCTGCCACTGGGCAGTAGTCAAAGGACACCTTGTCCAATTTGGAGACCTTTTATTTAGAATGTGATGTGGTGTTGGACATGTTTTGTAAAAGGGGTTATCCAGAGGAGTTTTTGGGTAACATACAGCAGGAAGTTGTTTACAAAAGAGTTAATGGTATCTATAGCCTTACAGCGGGTTCTACTAACCAATTGCATATTATTGGTGAAGAAAAAAATAACTCTGTTCATTCTAATTATTTTATTGCCACTTATTCCTTGGATACACCTGATACTGTAAGTTGTAAAAACTGATCACTAATATTAAGTGATGGTGAATGTGGTGATAAGTTAGGGTCTAAACCTTTAATAACTTTCAAGAAAAACAAGTCCTTCAAATGTTTTTTTGAGAGGAAGTATAATGGTGAGCAACCAATACTACCATCACATAATGGTGCATGAAAATGTGGTTCATGTTCACAATGTCATTTGATCAATACTAATAGTTATTTTAATATACATAATAAGAAATACAATATAAAAGGTAGTTTTCATGCTGCTCCAGTAATGTGGTATATTTAGCTCAGTGTGTGTTATGCCCAGCATTTTATGTGGGCAAAACTTCTAGAGTTTTTAAAAAACATATTTATGAACATAGTTCTGATATAAGAAATAAGAAAAAGACCAATGCTCTTTATAAACTTACAGAATTATGTCCAGAACATTTTTTTTAATTTTTAATACTGGAACAGGTCAAATATTATGTACAGGGTTATATTATGGATGCTCATCTTGATAGGGTGGAATTAAAATAGCAATTAATTATTGATGCTATGAACGGTCCTGGCATAAATGAATCTTGTTCTATTGCCCCTTTGTTGGAGCTGAAATATTATGATGCATTGTGAATTATTTATACATATGTCATATTATTGTATATTTTCATTATATTTATATATTTATATATATTTTTTATATTAGAATTAGTTTTAAAATATATTAAAAAGTTGTCATATCGGTGGTGGATGCTTTAGGATTCTTAAACAGTATTAATTGTTTGTTTTATTGGTCACGATTGGTTTTATTGCCTATTTAATATGGGTGTTGGGTTTTATCGTTGTTCTTTAGAACCTCTCTAGTTGGGAATGAAAGCGCTTAACAATAAAACATTACAGCCTGAAGCCATTTGAGTGGAATTATTCCTGGGCTGTTCCTTGTTTGTTATCTGCCTTGTGTTTTAGACCCTTACAAGCCTAGCCATGAACACTAAACCATTTGGATCCCAAATATAATGGAAATCTATATGGACGGGGACATGTTATTAGGGTGGTAAATAAGATTTATAGAGCGGGTGTTAGCCAGGATAATACTTTTCATATTGACATCCTCTATCTACAAGAAACACTGAGGTCCAGACCTGGAATAAATTTACAATTTCCCATCCAATTTTCAAGATTTTCTTTGAATATGGTCAGGGATGAACTCTGTTTTACATGGATAAGGAGCCTATTTTATAGTGCAGGGATCCTTTAGAACACATATCTGTCTCTCTGACATGTTCTGTTTATGTCACAAGTGAAGTTCAAATCCCTGGAACTAGGGTTTCTAGTGCTGTTTATTTTGCACATGTGCAAAAGATCCATCAGGGCTGGGTCTGAGGAAGCCCAGTAAGCCAGGCAAAGATCCCCACCCAACAGCATGTAGGAGACTGAATACATAGACAGAGACTTTAGACAATCAGTGTAGGAAAGGGTATTCATGCCTTGAATTCTCCTGGTGAGAAACCTTTGTGGGCATTCTAAGTGTTGCAAGTGCCTGGTTAGATACATGCCAAAGGTGACATTGTATTCAATGATAGGCATGATAAGGGATTCCATATGCAAACTAGCTTCTGGGGTTTTAGAGTGGTACTATGACTTCCTTGCACCTAGATGCTATACCTTTACCTATAAGCTGGGTGCATAAAATTATTTTCTTATGATCTTAACACCATGTTGGTCAAAGGTCAGCTTGCTGTCTACATATGCTCCCAAATTGTTTACTACTGGGTTGACTCCAAGGGGCATTTTACCGATGGAGTAATTCATTTGGGTTGACCTTTTCCAAAGGGCATTAAAATGCAGTTTTTTGGATTGAGGTTTAGGCTATGGCTTTGGCATTAATCATTTGTCTGTGCAGTCATCTGCAAACTTGGTGAGACAGAGGCTTTGAACGTTAGCCTTGAAATCTGAAAAGTAGATGGCTAACATGATCGGGCCCAGCACAGAGCTCTGGGATATTCAGCAGGTGACTAATGTCTTGGTGGAGGTAGTCTCGCCGATCTTGACTATTTGGGTCCTGTCTCTGAGTCAATTGGCAATCCAGTGAGTTATGTAAGGATTTACACCTACCTCAAGAAGCTTTGTAACAATGCCCAAGTGGGGTATTCAAATGCCTTAGCCAGGTCAAGATACACAGTATGCACTTTTTTACCCTCATCTATTGCTTGGTGACCCTTTCAAAGAAATCTAACAGGTTAAACAGACATGGCCTTCCCTTAACAAAGCCAAATTTAGATGGATCCAGTGACTGTAGGTTGTCAATGCCCTTGTTTATCATTTCCATGATAATTCATTCCATGGCTTTGCATATTAGGTTTGCTAGACTGATGAGTCTGTAGTTCCCTGGGTTAGCTGATAGTCTATGTTCACTTGGAGTGTAGCCTGTTGCAAGGCTATAGTTAAAGAGTGCCTTAAGTGGTCCTGATAGATCATGTTTTAGACTGCTCAAAAGGTAACTGGGGATATTGTCGTGTGTCATGGAGGGAGTTTTCTTGGCTTTAGCAAGTGTTGCCAGCACCTGGTCCTTGCTGACAGCTGGGAGAGGTATGGTGAAGGGGATTTCACTTGGTGAAGCTTGGGGGGGGTAGTGGGTGGGTGAACTTTGAGCTGAATTTGATGGACAGTAGATCTGATATGTCACCCTGATCAGGGAAGGTGAAACCGTTCACCACCAGTTCAGCACACTGCTGTGTGTTACCTCTAAGGTTCCAGACATAGCTCAAGAAGGCCTTCTAACTGTCCTTAGCCTGAGAGGCTATCCTGACCTCATAACTGGCATGTTGTACTTAAACAGACCTCTTACTTTCTTGTTTAGTTGTATGAGAGAGCACTTTTCTTTAAGGGAATTAATTGCTCTTCCTGATTTTTGGAGATTTGAAGAGTTTTGTTTTTTATTATATAACCTGTCTAGGAGAGGATTCCACTTGTGGACTTTTTTTTGGTATTTGTTTTGGGTGTTTATTTCTGATAGGTATGGCAGCCTCTATGCAGCCATTCATGTTTGCACAGGGAATATGTGAATAATTCTGTATTGCTAGCTGTGCTCTCAGGGTTGAGAGGAGTTTTGAATTTTGACAAACTGTCACTTAATAGGATAGTTTGCCTTTGAATAGTTCCTAACTGGTTTATCTGGATTTTCTGGATTGATTTTTACTTCAAATGAGATAGCTTTGTGATCTGAGCTGATGTGACACGGGGGGGGGGTGCTTACCCATGTTGGTAAGTATCAGATGCAGTATGTTTGATCCTTTGGTTGGACAGTGCACTATCTGTTCCAGGGTATTTGTGTTAATAAAGTCCAGGAAGCATTGTTCTTGTAAGTTAGAGGCAGTGTACGTTTTGACCTATGTATAGGGTGTTTGGTTGGATGGTGAGTGCCTCTAGTAGGTTTAGATAAGAGTAGTGTGACTCTAGGTGCGTAGATGGTGTCCAGTATCTGACTAGGATATGGTGAGGGACCTTATTTATTGTGGCTTGTACATGGATGACCTCCATGGTATCATCTTGTTTAACCAACCTGGAAGTATGTTTGTTGCTAATGTAGATTGAGACACCTCCACCTTTGGCCCCAGTCTGTGCTGTTGATGGTCTGCATATGTGGAAAGCACTGTAGCCTTGCACTTCTGAAATACTTTCTATGGTTTAAATCAATATCGATCACAACTCAGATGTCTACATTCTCCAGAGTGAGGAGGGCTTGAAGGGTGTGAAGTTTTTTTGTTTACTCTACAAGCATTGAGCAATAACACCTTTACTTCGTCCCTCCAAAGAAGATCTGGAAGTTTTCACTGTAACTTCCAATGGATGGAGCCTAAGCCTTATGATAAATTATGTCCTCACATTTCAAGCAAATGTTCATAACTCTGGAACCATAGGTGTTGCTAAAGAAGTGTAAATGAAAAACTCTTCAGCACAAAATATTTCTTAAAGTGGTAGTATTATTTAGGTTCTATGTCTTAAATGGGGTTTTATAAGTCATAATAACTATAGTAACTATAAAGTTTTTAATGTTTTGTAAATAAATTATAATATTTTTGCAACCACTCAAGTTATACCCATATTGTCAGCAGCATTTTGTTCATGTAGCTGACAGCTTTAATTTGAAGCTAAGCAAACATGAAATTTATGTCAACATAAATATTATATAAACAACAATTATTTCTTTACCTACTCAAGACAGGGGTCAAATATCAATGCAGTTTATTTGCCATTGTGCAATCTTTAAGATAAAATATTTTACTACTTTGTATGTAGCATGGTTTTGGAATTGTTAATGTAAATACAAACAAGTAATATTTGATGCCTAGAGTCATCAGTTGTTTGTAACTCCTGAAACATCTGTTGATGTCACTCAGCTGTAATGAGTTGAGGTTGCTTGTAGACTTTATCACTATGCTGGTGGTTTTGTCTTTTTGGCATTGCCTAAAAAAGGCTCTAAAGGGGTGGATAAAATTTTAGCCAATACCTGAAATCATAGGGGGGGCCAGCTGCATCTTATCTTTGGCAAAGCAACATGGTTTTTGACCATATCCTTCCATGCTGACAGATACTGGATCCCCCTGGAGTGGCACCAGAAACTAAGCCAATTATTAAAATCATTAATTTTTGTTCATATTGTGGCATCGTCCTAGGTGAAGTTAGAATGCTGCTCATTGCAAGGCTCATACCTATCTGTGACACATATTCTGAGAGATCCATTTTGTCTCTTTTCATATAGTCCAGTGAGGTATGTCTCAGGTCATTTATTCCCACATGGACTAAGACAGAATCATTTTGGTACCTGGGGTGCAGTAACCTAAGTGCATGTGTGATATTGTGGATCGTGGCTCCAGATAGGCAGCTAACTATTATCTTCTTCTTGTTTAACCTGGTGAGTGAGGTATCTGTGTGTCACATAATGGAGTCCCCAATTACAAGAATACTAAGTAAAGAATGTACCTGCTTTATGGGCTTTGCTCTTGGGGGACCATTGGGTGTAGGCTTATGTGAGATATTTGGTATTGTTTTTGGTGTGTACGTTTGTGACTACTGAGGACCTGTGTTGTCATTAGGTGGCTGTGGAGGTCTTTGAGATTTGTGAAGATTTCTTTTAAGTGCCTCAGCATAAGCCAGTGTGTGTGTGTGTGTGTGTGTGTGTGTGTGTGTGTGTGTGTGTGTGTGTGTGTGTGTGTGTGTGTGTGTGTGTGTGTGTGAGGGATGTAGTTTGGGTACTCTTGACATCATCATTTGTATGTGACTTGCCTCCAAGGAAGTTGTGTATTTACATCTCTTGCATACTGCATTATTATTTTTAATGGGTAAATGGTTGTCAGAGAACATGAGACAATAGATACATTGCCTTAGGATGCCAAGATCTATGAAGATGGTCACAAAGACATTTGGAAATTGCATACCCATGTTGTCCGGTCCTGTAATAGGGTGGGCTGTTTAGGATTAAGGACTGGGTTTTAACAGAGGTTTCTTAAGGTAGTTTCCAGGGTTAAGGGCAAGATATTCTATAGTGCTAGGAATGGTAGCGCTATTCCATATGCAAACTAGCTTCTGGGGTTTAGGACAAGATCTTATATAATACTAGGATATGATAGTGCTAACTGATACACAATCTAGCTGCTTTAGGCTTATTTTCATACAAAGCCACACTGTTTAACAGGTTTTAGATCTAATCCTATCTTCATAGGGAAATTTTACTGTCTAGAGATTTGTTATTATTAGACTGCTGCCAACCAGCTCTGTGCAAACATGCCTGATTTACAGAAGAGAAAAAAAAATGAAAACTTACTCCTATTCCCTCTAGCCAATATACAACCATATCTTACGCTTCCCTGCATGCCTCCCAACTCAGACAAACCAGGTAAACATTTTATGCCACAAAGATGGATGATCTTGGAATTTCTTAATGTAAAAGCACAACAAGGGCAGATTAAACAACAAACAACTAGGTCCTGCTTAACTTTCTCTTCTGCAAGGGTATTTGGAGGCACACAGAACTAGCAAAGCCAGCAAACCTAGAAATTACTATTTTTGCCACAAAGTTAAGTAAATGCTTTTAAAGTGCTCAAAAGCAGTAGTGATCATTGCAAAAAGCAAATACAAGTGCAGTAAATAAAGAAAATATTCTTATCTTAGGTTTATTTCTTTAAAGTCTGAAACAACTTCCCCAGCTGTTTTTGCAAAGCATAAATGCTTGTTTTGTTTCATCATTCCTCACATTTTTTGCAAGCAACTTTTATGAAGTAAATCTCCTTGCACAGTAGCACAATTATATTTTTCTTCCAAGTCCTAATACATGGCATTAGCATATTCATTCTTAAGTGCCCTAATTTCCTTCACCAACCTAATCTTGTATCTATCAGCATTGTTTTATTCACTTCCTTTATGTACAGTGTAAGATACTATTCACCCTTAGATTATCTTAGCATGATTCTTTTTTTTCATATATGCAATGATCTGTTGCCTACATTTAATTATGAAAAAAAATCCAGGTAGTGGCAATATCATGTGTCTCAGGCTCATCCCAAGAGTAAGCTTTATCCATCCATTTATCTAGACGACTTATAGGTTCACAGGTTCATAGGTAAGTACTAACCTACCTGCCATTATGGGACATTTCAAGCCTAGCCAATTTCCCTTCTTGTGCTTGAAATAACCTATCCAATTTGGTTATATGGTGGCCTTACCAACCCCATTGTCAATAATTATATATTAACCCTAATGAGCATAACTGGGATCATACCATAGATAATTTGAGAGGATTCATGGTTGGGATAAAGCATTTAGGAACTGCAACTATCCATTAACACTACAGGGGACAGTCCTGGGGTAAATCTGGATTTTTTGAAGTCCTTCTTATTTAAGAGGAGAGGGTCATACCTCCATTGTGAATGAGAGCCTCGAACTGGAGTAATCACCACCTTCAGAATCACTAAATTGTGATTGGAAAGTGGCCCTGGCATTAAGTCAATATGTGTAACCTGATTTATTCTATTGACATTCAAAAGCCAAAATTCCAGTCTATTGGCAACCTTCTTGTTTGGCTCATGAAATATAGACTCCCTTGAAAGTGTGATGAGTTCTCCATATGTCTGTCAGGTTAAGATCCTCTATCATACTGCAAAGTTCTAGGGTAGGGTAGGGTAGTCTATTCCTGCCAAGTGGCAAACTCTCTTATTCTGGGTCAAAGACAGTATTAAAATCCCTTCCTATGAAGATCAAATAGGTGCTAGCAGCCATAGATGAGATAGCCGGAACAAAACTCTTGAGTGGCAAAATGTCATCTGTGCTTGGGCCATGAAAATTCCCTACCTTGATCCACCCCAATCCTGAACACACTTCTGGCACTATCCTTCTACCCTGTGTGTCCTTCCTATCCAGTATCACTGGTCACCCTAGCATACTATGGAGTAGCACAGCCACACCCTTCTTCATTGTTGAGGCATAACTTAATATTTGGAGCCTTTCCATTTTTTTCATAAAGAATTTAACCCTGTCAGACCTGACATTAATTTCCTGTAATGTTATAATTTTTGGGGAATATATGCCAAGATGTCTGATAATGGCTGCATTTTAATGCCCCTTTAACTTTCCAACTTACAAAAGAAAGTAGCATTTGATCTATACTCTGTTTTTACACTGTCACAGAACCAGTAAAATTATACTTACTATATAATTCTCAGTGAAAGTTATGACAATATATAAAATCAATAATGCTAAGGAAAGAAAAAAGTTTGAGCAAGGTATGCTGTGAGAAACCAAACATAAACACTAGGCTAACAATGAAAACCAATAAACATCCCAGAAAATTGCTTTCCCTCATGCAAGCACATTGTAATAGCTAAAGTGTTTTTACGTTTTGTTTTTTGAATATTAAATACAATATTTCTCCAGGTGAACAGACCGACCCCCTACACATGGTAACAGTCATCTAACTAAAGCCCTTGATCTCAGTGACATTATGCAGGTCTGAAATTGACTTCCTTACACACATAATTGGTCAACATGTTAAAGCTCTCAAGTTCATTGATATTAGGCAGGTCTTACTCTAGCCAACACAGTCCTGAAGTCTTGCAGCACAGTTCCTCCTCCTACATGGTGAGATGAGCAATAATATCCACTATGGTCTTTAGCCAACCCCATTTGAGTATAACAGAAATTACGCCCTGGGGTCCTCAGTGTCAAGTGGCCATAAGATCTGGCTGTATTTCCTTAAAACCCAGGCTTGCTGTTAAAAGTGACGTGTCTTCTGCCCAGGACCATTCCTTCACTTGACTTCCTCTTCTGTGAAGTCAGAGACTTGGAAGTGCTGCTCTTCTGAGGTGTTGTCTGTGTCATCCCCATCTCCATATGAGAGAGCAGCATACCTGTTAGCCAAGGCGAGTAGCATGCAAAACAGTGCCCTTAATTTCCCTGTCTGTACTTGTTCGACCCCTGTAGTCTTCTTCAGCTCTGCACCCATTCTTTTTTTTTTTAAATTGGGGGATTTGTACACAGATGTAGAAAGTGATCTGTTCCTCTTTTTTGAGAACTTGCATTTGCTGGGGGCTGCTGAACCACTTCCTCCATTCAAAATCTCCATGAAGACTCATTTCTTTTTAGAATTTGCTCAGCTTCTTGGGTGAATTAAAAATAAGCTCAGAGTTGTTTTTTTCTATGATATATCATAGTGGGGATCCTCTCCTATACCATAAATCCTAATTATCTACACTTTCTAAGAAGGGGGGCATCTGTTTTCCTCTATTTTAGGGGATGGCACTGTAATTTGGTGTAATATGATTTGGATGGCCACCAAAAAATAACTTTGGTTCCAGGCTCCAGGCTATACTTAAAATATGGCTTCCTTGTCATTACAGTCAATGTATTTCACTATAAAATACCATGGAAGCCCCAACTATGGATTTCTAGAATTTATTCTATGGGCCTGTTCAATAACAGGATGTACTTTTCATCTCACCGAGGCAATGAATTTGTTTTTAATATGAGAACTGAGGTTCATACCTTCCACTTTTTTAGGTAATCAAGTAACATTCAGATTGTTTTGTCATGTTCTGTTTTCAAGATCTTCTACTTTTTCCTGCAGCTTCAAGGAATTTAATTGTATTTCCTTGATCTCTGTGGTGTACATTTTCATTATTGACCTTTGCTCTGACAACTTACTGAATTGTTGCATTAAGGTTGTCTGTATTGAGGTGAGTTAGATATCATGATTTGTAGTGGCTGCCCTAATCTGCCATATATCTCCTACAATGGCCCTACAAAAGGTTTGACAAGGCTTCTGTCAAGTCCAGGATTGCTCTCAGTTCTTTCATGATGGCCGTGGAGTTCTCTTAGATATTTTCCCTGGTATCTGATACTCCTTGATCAGCATGTCAAAAAACTGACTTCTGAGCAAAGCAGGGAAAAAACAACTTCTTTTTGTTGCCCAGTGCTACTCCTGGGTACTTAACTTCATAGAGAGACTGTTGGGATCACAATCCTTAATATTTTAAGCAGAAAGTTGCATGCAGTGACTTTTAGCTTAAAAAATACACTTGCCTGAGGAGCATTTGCATTCAGAGGTGAATCTCTGAGGTGTATCCTTGCATGATCCGATTCTTAAGGAATTTTTATGGAGTAAAAAATGAATGAGCAAAGGACCTGCAGTCAAAAAAGTATTGATTTCCATTGGTTGCAAAAGCTACAAAAATATGTTCTTAATAGAAGACAATGTACTGAAACTCACTATGACCAATTCAGAGTTTCTGCCTCTCTGGATTAATACTTAGCCCTACTGATGTTCATTAGAAATTCCTCTGACAAATCTGATCAGCCTGGTCAACAGAGTCAAACAGCAGCTTCAAAGAGATAGAAAACATGTCTCAACTCTTAGGTCAGACATGACCTCAAGACTCACCAGAATGATGTGTTCAGACAGATCATTCAGTGCAGCAGAGATGTTTCCAGGTATAAGACTGCCTTTCTTTGACAGGTCTTTGATAGACAAACAGGCGACTGTTCGTCTAGTTTAAGGTTGTCCTCTAAAATTCTGATTCTTCTGCATGGTGTTTCAAACACTGCCCTACTTCCTTAAGAGTGTGGAACTTTTGTAATATTGAGTATCATGCATTTCAGCATAACTGAGTATAGTCAATTGGGTTATACAGACTGAGACCAACTGTGGTGACTGTATTGTAGGTCACCACTAATCTCATTTCATAGACATCTGGTCAGTTACATGAATTAGGCCTCTAAATGTTACTTCCCCCAAGTACTTCAATTTGACCTAGTCAGAAATGGATGCCATACCTGTCAAGAGCCCTAAAGTGAAAAGGGCATGGTGATAAATCATTCAACAGACTGTATCCATAACACAGTCCAAGACTGGACTAACTTTCTGGAAAATCAAATGGAAAAGGCTCACAAAAATAAACCACTGCATTATTGATATGACTTATTTAGTGATATCTTTTGACTCTTTGCTGATCTAAATATCGAAGCCAGACAAAAAGTAACCATTTTTGTTGCAGTAACACTAAAATAATGAGAATGTCAGCAAACCCATGTAGGAATAACTCCACATTATCTGAGTCTATTTTTACAGTACAGACTGAAATGAACAATAATACATTCCATCTACATTTTTGCAAACTATAACATATTAAATTCTGCCCAATGAATGTCATTCTTTCCACATAGTATAACTCATTATTACAGTCTTTACAATACAACATGTGACGTCTGTCACTGAAACATTATTATAACACTCCTCAAAAGAACTAGTAATCGCCAAACTGCAAATTACAAACCTTGTCCTGGGAAATGATATCACTGAAGCATGGCAGTCTTATCACAAAGATGATATTATGGAACTACCAGAAAGGAGTCTGGATGCAATGATCTTTGTTTTTTGTGACTTCTCTGTGAACGTTCACATCTTTTGGTATGGCAAAACTAGTAAAAATGTTCAGGACTAGAATGCAGGTAACTCATACTTGTGCCAACAAAATGTGTGGAGCTGAATAAATGGCATACAAATAAGGTTTGTGAGGTTTCCCATCTGTGATACTTAGTTCTTCTTTCAGGAAATATTAACTTTAATTGGACAATTTAATATTTTTCAAGTAAACCTTACCTAATATGTCTACATCCTATATTCAAAGTTTTAGGGCTCCTGGAAAAAGACAAAGATATGAGAGCAACTAGTCTGAACTTCAACACATAAACAATAAGTCACCACCATAGTAAGATGACTTCCCCTGTCTGAAGTAGACTTCAGCTGTCTGACATCTTGGAGAATAAGCCCAGGATAGCTAAAATGGTAAAGCTTTTACTGTTTGGTAGGAAATTTCTCTGCACCAGCTGATTGTGAGTTGTATGGTCTCCTGTACCTTATGCCCAGTTCTACAAAATATCCTTTTACCTTATTCCCCCACAAGGGATGTCCACTCATGTGAACAATTATTATTAACCATAAGTAACTGAACAATTCTTATTAATTATAAGTAATTCTAACAACTGAGCAAAGGTTATGCTATGTCTCCAAGCTTTGGAATGCAACCCCTTTAAACATAAGAATGACCAGAAAACTCCCGAGCTTCAAAATATTACTTAAGCAATATCATACTTTGTCACGGTGCTACTCCTCCCTTCACCAGGCTAGATCTCACTTGTAAAACTTATGCTTCTTACTATTCCTTTTTCACTATTTACACTCCTACCTGCATTTACACACATTTCCTCTTTTAACTAACATGTATTCCTCTCTCATCTAGCCTTACCCCGCTCTCAGATAAAACTTTATTCATACTGCCCTACCTAAATATCTTCCTCTTTCATCTAGCCCTTTCAGCTTCTAGTGACCTATTCTATTGGGGTCTTCCACAAAGAATCTTAGACCAATTTGCCTCTTCTTCAAATTCAAATTTCCTCTGTCTTACCCTATATCTTACTATATCTACCTCTTTATCAAGATTAACACATCCTAATTTCAAAATATATTAATCTCAAGATACGTAATATGCTGCTAAGGTTTATGGCTAAATAATTACATCTACACTCCCTTTTGTCCACTAAAACACACCTAAGCTGATAATGTACTTTACTTAACACAATATTTCAATACACTAACACCTCAAGCATTCTATCACTATGAAAAGGACTTTCTCATTTCTATTATACAGTGTCTGCAGCTGTCCTAAATATATATTGTAAATTTAATAATGATTGTATATCAAATATGCATGTAAATGCTTGTAATGGTGCAATATCATTTCAAGCATGTATGTACCCAAGTTGGAGCTTTTCTCCCCAGGCCTCCACGGAAAATAGGCTTTGCCTAGTTGGACTATGCTGGTCAACAAAGACAAATAATCAATCAATCAATAAATAAATGAATGAATAAATAAATAAATAAATAAATAAATAAACAAATGTATACATACATGCATATGTACATAAGTAAATAAATAATTTAGATATGAATAACACATTTGATTCATTGCCTCACTTAGCAATTTATGGGGGAATAGTTATTATTGATATTGATCCTAATATTATTAGATGGATAAGGCCATTATTAAGATTATTATTATTATTATTATTATTATTATTATATGTATTAACTTTGTTTTAAGTTATTTCCTGTAAGAGTAAGTGTACTGCAGGGATCGGTTCTAGGGCCTACTTTGTTTAATACTGTATTTGCTATGCTTCCTAAAAATAAGCATTATTGGATCAGCAAGTATGCAGATGATTTGAAAGTAGGATTTATGCTTACTGATGATAATCTTATGTTCTTCTTTTTGCTTTTCCCAGTTAGGGGTCACCACAGCAGAACTCCTGTCAGCTAATGACTGGCAGTAAATTTTAATGGTGCCGAGGTGCCAGCCTGACACCAAACCTTCAACGAAGGCACGCCCATTCACGTATGTCTTTCGAATGCCAATCGACCATGGGGAGGACATGCAGACTCCACACAGAAGGCGCTCCAGCTGAGAATCGAACGGGAGAACCTCTTGCTGTGAGGCGACAATGCTACCACTGCACCACCATGGCTTCTACTGATGATAATCTTATAAATAATCTTATAAATATTATTAATAAATATTTGTTGGACATTAGTAATTGGGCTAATAATATTGGTTTAGAATTTAGCTCAGAAAAATGAGCAGTGATTTTTTGGTAAATCTAAGATTTATAAACCAATTTATCTTTTAAATTTAGTATTACAGATTGTTGACATCTTCAAAGACTTAGATATATTGATTGCCAACAAATTTTGTTTAAAAAACATGTGGATAAATAAGATCTATAGCAGTGTGTCAGCTCTGAGCGAAGTTAAAAAAGTTTGCGACTAAAGATTATAGATGTTTGTACATTACTAATATCAGACCAACTTTAGAATTAGGAATGTCTTTGTCTTTATAATAATGGTAATTTACAAAGGATTGATAGTATACAAAGACAGTTTACCAAAAATAAATCATATAAAGAATATGAGTTATAGTGAATGCTGTAATCTGTACATTTTATTTAGTATACCATATTGTTATGGAAGACATACATTTATTTTAGCTTATAGAGTTTTTCATGATTCATATTTGCAGTAATGTTTGAACATAGATTTCTATCATGGTATCATTTTATTAAGGATTGCATATGCATTCATTTAATACTAGATTGAGGCTGTCATTTACTACTTTAAAGTTACCCACACTTTGGAATCATATAGCAATGAAGATAAGAACTTTGGAAAGTTTAAATATATTTAAATTGAGTTTAGATAACTAGGTTGGAGAGAGAGTATACAATTCTAATTTAATTGAATCAGTGCTCCATGTTATTTTTTTCTACCTGAACACTGTACTACTATTTATGAACTTATGAACTTGTATTGTAGCCCATGGAAAAAAAGACAAAAGTAACATTAATCATTGAACTGGCTACACCTAGTGATTATAATGTTTTATTCAAATGATTACATTATCTTATGTACTGAGAGACACAAATCATAAAATACTAGGATTTTCAAGCAGAAATTAAAGCAATGTGGAAGAAAGATGCTCAAACAGTTCCAATATTTGTAAGAGCAAAAGTACCAATAAAAAAGAATTTCAATTCTACATAAATATGGTACCAATACAAGTAACCCCGTACTAACTGCTGAAGGGAGGCAATTATGTGTACATTGAGACTACAGAGAAGAACACTCTTGGCTAACATCAAAGACTGAAGCAATTCTAATTTCATGAACTCTAACCATACTCTAACTTAGGAACGGGGTTCATTCTTATCATGGTATTAAAAACTCATAATATTTGGGGAAATTAAAAAGATAGATATTCAGTCAAATAAGTCACATGATTACATTGATGCTTTACATTGGTGTTTAATGTCTTTATGAAATTTTGAAGAGTAACCATGTGACATTCATGACATTGGTCTCTGAATTTCGTTAAGGGATCCACAATTTCCTATTAATCTACATGGTTTAGAAAACTGCAGATATATTTTTTTTCACTTTTTTTTTACTCAGACATCATATAATTGCTTGAGGTAGTGTACTGCCTTAAGCATAACCTGCTTTAGAATATGGATGTTAATAATAAGTAATTATTGTTCCCAAGATCACTACAGGCAGAATGTCTGTTTTTTTTTTACTAAATATTTTTTTTTATTATTTCAAATAAGATGTCTTAAGAAACATTACATGAAATAAAGATAAATAACATATTTACAATTCTAAAACATTACTAACTTTAAACCATTATATAACTATTTGCATTGGCTTCTATGCAAATAACATTGAAATTCTATATTATATAAAGTTAGAAACATGATGATATATCTTCTTCGATCTTTTCCAGTATTTCCAGTACTTTCATCCAAGAGTAATAGTAAGAAGTAGATCTTTTAGTTCTGTTCTTCACTGTTAATATTTCCATGTGAGCAACTGTTGTTGTTAAATTCTCAAATTCCTTGAACATAGGAGAAGCCTTATTTTTCCAGTGTATAGTTATGATTTTATGTAGAATTGCCAATAGTGACCATAGGATTTTAGTGTCTTTTTTTGGTACACAGTTTGGAATAGGAGAGTTGAATACAAATAAAGACTTTGTTAATTGAAAATTATCATTATAAACAGTCTGAAAAAATAGTTAATGGAATTCCAGTACATATTGAGACATATATGTTCATAAAAAACATGCTGCCAATCTGCTTTTATCTTGGTATGGCATCTCCAACATTGATCTTCAATAGAATACATTTTGGCTAACCTATGTGGTGTATAGAAACTTCTGTGTAGATATCACCAAGTGAATAATTACCAGTATTTTGATAATGTAGAAAATTTGGAAGATTTTAGAATATTACTTTTTTCTTCTTCAATTGGCATGCGTTCCGGCCCCAAAATCTGGACAATACCAAGAAAGGAGGGGGGGTATCCATATTCATCAAGGACACCCACACCTCAAGACTGGTGGCAACACACGATGCATCGGAGACCATCCAGGTGCAATTAACCATAGGCAAGACTGCTCTGCAAATTGTAGCATGTTAAAGGCCACCGTCACAAACTCAGGAACCTCACATGGCCTTCCTGAAAACACTAGAGGGGATAAATGTATCACCAAACACCATCATACTAGGTGACTTCAATTACCCTAATATAGACTGGGATCACTACTCAAGCCCAAACACCCTAGCCCAAAAGTTCCTGGAATTCATAAACTCAAATGCCATGGAACAACTAGTCACCATCCCCACAAGAGGAGATAACATACTTGATCTCATCATCACGAACATGGGAGCACAATGTTCAACACCGGAGGTGTACCCCTCACTGGTGAGATCAGACCACGAACTAATCTCGCTGGAGGTCCTCATCCCACCCCCACCTGAAATAAAAAGACCACAGTAAAGAACTTCTCAAAAGCCGACTTCACACTCTAAAGACTAGTGTGGTCTCCTTTAAGGCCCCGAGCGGAAAACAGTACTCAAGCCGCTGAATCACTTACAAATGCCTTCTACCAGCACCTGCAGGACTGCATGGATAAGGCAATCCCAAGCAAAACAAAGACTTTGTACCAAAGGCAAGCGGTCAGTCTGGTGGACCCCAGCCATAAACAAACTCTACAACAAAAGGGAAGCTACTACAAGATAGAGCAAAATCCTTAAAAGGTAAGACACCCTTTTGATCACTATAAGTAAAAAACTAAGAGCTCTCATAAAATCATCCAAAGCAAATTTCGAGAGAAAAATAGCTAAAGACTCAAAAGACAATCATAAGGCCTTCTTTAGCTATGTTAGAAACCTGGGAGGAAACCCCCAGATATGCTCAGAGCTAGTTCAAAATGATGTGAAGATTACTGATCCTACAGACATTGCCAACATACTGGCTGACAGGTTCAGTGCAAACTTCTCCCTCCCCAAAAGGAGAGATATCTATACCAAACGATTGCAGCCCCCAAACATCTCCAGCGCCCAAGTGAGAACTGCTCCAAAGCAAAAACACAGCATCCATGGGACCTGATGGTGTCCCCGGCTGTGCTCCATGAACTCAATGAGGAATTAAACCCACAGCTAGGACAGCTGTTTAATCATAGTCTTACCTCTGGATATGTACCCAGGAGTGGCGCACTGCAACTGTGGTACCACTTCACAAAGGCGGTGCCTCCACCGACCCTGGAAATTACCGCCCATTAGCTTGACAAGCCTTATCTGCAAAGCCATGGAGGATAATGGACCTCATAAATAAAGACATAGGAATTTGCAGACTTTGGATCCAACCCAGTTTGGCTTTGTCAAAGGCAGATCATGCCTTTTAAACTTGGTTGACTTTTTCGAAACAGTCACCAAAGCCATTGATGAGGGAAAGGCAGTCCATACAGCCTACCTCGATCTGGCTAAGGCCTTCGATCTCGGGTATCATTGAAAAACTCATCAGCTTAAATGTCAACCTATACATCACAAGATGGGTTGCAAACTGGCTGAGTGACAGAACCCACAGGGTCAGAGTTGCTGGCGCCATGTCAGACTCAAAGCCTGTCACAAGTGGTGTCCCACAGGGCTCAGTCCTGGGCCCACTCTTGTTTGGCATCTACTTTTCCAAGTACAAGCAACACAGGAGGGTTATGGCTGACAAAGTTTGCAGATGACTGCAAACTGGGCCATAGTAGAAAACACATCTGACACAGATATCCTTCAGAAGGGTCTCACAGAAACGGATAACTGGTGCCAGAGCCACGCCTAAAGTTAAATGCCAAAAATGCATAGTCATACCCTTCGGGAAAACATACCCCTAGCTACCAAATAGGTGGCAATCCACTGAGCACAGAAGAAGTTATCAGGGACCTGGGGACCCAGGTTGATAGTAGTCTGTCATTCGACACCCATGTAGCTAAAGTAGTTAGGAAGACCTTCTACATTGCCCACCTTATCATGAAGGGATTCTCATCTAGATCAAGGGAGTCATAGTCTCCCTTTACTCATCACTCATCAGACCAATGATTGAGTACAATGCCCCATTCGAATGTATCTGACCCGACACTTGCAGCAGCTGGAGAGGCCACAAAAGTTCCTCACCAAAAGGATAAAGGGTCTCAAAAATCTGTCCTATGCTGCCCGACTGAAAGAACTCCAGCTCTATTCAGTCGCCATCGCTTGCTCAGAGGTGACCTTTGCCTAACATACAAGGCCATGTCAAACCCAGATTTGATGAATATGCTTCACCTCAAAAATCTAGATCCATCAGAGCCACAAGGCGGAGACTTAAACCTTGACACGGCTATTAATAGGACGTGCTGGAGGGATAGATTTATCACCCAAAGACTCCCTATGCTGTGGAACAAAATCCCGGTACATGTGAGGCAGAGCACCTCGCTGGCCTTGTTCAAGAGAAATCTTGACCAATGGATGGGAGATCGCAGATATACCCCAGGGATTACCTCAGTGTCACTGCTCGACAGAGGCACAGCAAAATAATGGGTATAGTTCCCCATACTAAAGGGGTGGCGTAAGCCACAAAAGGATGGGCTAGGCTTGTAAATGCCCTCGGGCAGATAGCCTAGTATGAACCTATGAACCTATGAACCTATGAGGATGGTTGTTTATTAAAGTATAATAATCCCAGTATGATTTTTCATGATAGATTTTTGTTTTTTTAATAATTTTATAGATATTAGACAAATAACCTGTACCCTGATAAGGCTGTTTTGTGATAAGAATAAAGTATTCAATGAGTTTTGGAGCTTCATGTCTAACTGGAGGTTGCATTTGTTCTATTGTATTTTAAGAAAATGCCTTAGATTTTGTAAAAACAACCGATTGTCTTTATTTATATTATAGTTATAAATTATCTGTGCATTTGTTAGAATTTTCCCTTTCTCTATAAGTTGCTGCCAAAAGAGTAATGTTTCTTCTTTAAGTACATTTATTTTATATATTTGGAATGTATCTAGAATATTTGGTGTAAAAGCTAGAGGGAAGATAAAAAAAATCCAAGAACTAATATCTGGTATTTTGTTTATATATGTTTTAAACACTGAAAGTGTAAAGCTTATATAGTTTGATGGCAATTTAGTAATATTATTCCTTTTCCCTAAAAAATAATCTTTTAATATCCATATTAGGGGTGATGATATTATTGTTAAGTTGTCGTGTATGTGATTATAACTGATTTCTATGTAAATCTGCTCATGGGCTTGTTTCCATATAGGTGTGTATGAATTATTTAACCATAGTGTTATGTTTTTAATAACAGATGAGGTAATATATAAATCAATATATGGTAAATTAATTCCACTGTCTTCCCAATCTGGTAAATGTTTATTTAAGGCTATACGGGGTTTATTTGGAAACCATAGAAAATTTTAAATTACTTTATTGTATCTTTGAATAATATATTTGGGAGGTGGCAATGAAAAATTTTGTATTAAGTATAATATTTTGGGAAATATGATTATTTTAATAAGATATAATCTGTCTGCTGTTGAAAAGATATATTTATTCCAGTAACCAATTGTTTGTTCTATTTTGTCTAGTATTTTATTATAGTTAAATATTAGAGAATATGTTAATTCATTGAGTAGATTTATTCCCAGATATAATAATTTACTTTCTGTTACTATATATTTGGAAGATCTTTTGTTTATATATTTTTTTTACAGTTACAGGGTATAATTTTAGTTTTGTTTTCATTAAATTTTAAGCCTGAAATATTTTGAAATTTATTCATGGAGTTAAATAGAACATTCAAAGACTCATTTGCATCTCAGAGAGTTAATAGTATGTCATCAGCAATGAGTTGAATTTTAAGGTTTAACATTTTATTAATACAAATGCCCTTTTTGTTATTGTTTGATCTGATTTGATTTGCAAAGGGTACCATGAGTAATGCAAATAACAATAGTGATAAAGGGCAACCTTGTTTAGTTCCCTTTTTGATTGTTATAGGGCCTGATCTATGCGATCCTAGTTGAACATATGCAGTAGATTTTCCATATAGTATTTGGATAAGATTATTAAAATTAGAAGGAAAGTTATATTCTTTTAAAACCAGTGAAAGAAGTTCCAGTTAACCAAATCAAAAGCTTTATTAATATCTAAAAAGATTATATTTAAATCTAGGACTTTATGTTTGCTATAGTCTATTAATGTTAGTATTCTTTTAATATTATCTGAAGTATTTCTTCCTTTAATAAAACCTATTTGATCTTTGTGAATTAAGAAAGGAAGAAAGTGTTTGATCCTATCTGCGTATATAGCCATAAACATCTTATAGTCTATATTGAGTAATGATATTGGCCTATATGAGGAACACTGCTTCTCATCTTTATCTGGTTTGATAATTGGGGATATCAATGAATATTTCCAAGAGGGTGGTATATTCAAATCTTTCTTGGCTATATCATATACTTTTAATAATAAGGATATGGCTTGATTGGGTATTACTTTACACATTTCTGGTAGCATATTGTCTGGGCCAGGTGCTTTATTTGTCTTGAGCTTTTTCATTTGTGATTTTAATTCTGTCATATTGATTGGTTTGCTTGTAATGTCTATTTGTTCTTGTGTTAATTTAATATGAATATTATTATATCCTTAGTAGGTGTATCTTGAGTGTTTATGGAATTATCAATGTTAAATTGGAGTCTGAATGCTTCTAAAACATCATTTAGTTCCGTAACTCTTTTGTTAGTATTTGGAATAAATATTTCTTTTATTTGCTTAGATTTAATTATTTTTTTTGTTCTATTAGTTAGTGTCTCAGGTGTGCTGAATTAGTAGAGTATGAGTTTATTTTTATCTTTTCTAAGTTAATCACAATCTTATGATGTAACAATTCTGTATACTTCTTATTGATTTGTGTAAGTTCTTGAACTTGAGTAGTATTAAAAGTTTCAATTTATCTGCTTCATTTTGTAAGTCTAGCATATCTTTATTCCATAACTTCCTTTTATTTATGTACCAGGATAATATTTTCCCATATGTAACTGCTTTTAATGAATCCCAGACATATATTTCTGAAATATCTTCTGTGTAATTTATTTCTAGAAAGTTTTTGATTGTTTCTTCATAAAATTCTTTGAAATCTGTCAATTTTGTGATATAGGAAGTTATCCTAGTAATGGGATTTGAATAAAATGGTGAAAGCTCTATCTCAAAGACTATGGCATTATGATCAGAATAGGGACAATTTATAATTTTGACTTTGTCAATTTTTGTTATTAGGTCATTGGCAACATATATTCTATCAATTCTAGAGTTAGTTTTATATCTATGAGAATAAAATGTGAAGATTAGTGAGTCTGGTTCTGCAAATTAATTTATATATTTTAAATACAATATATCTATAAATTTTGATAGTGTTTTAGAGATAGGTTGTTTTCTTCTTTTAGATTTAGAATCTGTATCTTTTTCATTCATTATACAGTTGATGTCTTCTGCCAATATCAGGCTACCCTTAGTTAAATGAATTATCTCTTCAAAGTGCTGTTTAACTGTTTTTAATCCTAGTCCTGGGATCCAATATAGATTTACTAACGTATAGATTCTCTTATTTAATTCTACTGAAGCTAGACAAAACATGCCTGATGTATCTTAACGAGTAGTAATTATTTTAGGTGTTATAGTTGAGTTGTGAAGTAGTATAGCTACTCCTCTTTTTTTTGTTTTGTATTGAGAGTTTATTAGTATTGTGTAATTATTAATATTTAAGTTGTTTATATCTCTATCCAATAAGTGTGTCTCTTGTAAGAAGACTATTTGTGGTTTATGTAAGTTTATATACTTGAATAGGCTTCTCCTTTTATTACTTTTATTTAGACCATTAACATTTATGGATAAACATTTCATTTCCTAGTTTTGAGTTTGTTTTATGTGTGAGGTTATGTAAATATTGTTTATTCTTAGTTCCATCTTGGATACAGAATTCAAAAATGTTTTCTTGTATGATTTTTGCATGTTTCTGAGTGACACCAAAGTGATAGAATAAAAAAAAAAACAAAGAACTTCCAAACTTGTAATTCTTAACCTTAAAAGCCATTCCCTATCGCTATGAGGTAATATACCTCTTTGTTTGGTTAGTGAATCTAACCAAACAAACCTTCTACCCTCACAAATAATATTTGGATCAGTTTCTCTTATCCTCTTAGTTTTTAAATGAAGATAATTAAATAATATATTAAGATAATCTAATCAGCTAAAATATATAAACATATTCTTTACTCTTATCTTATTTTATTTCAATAATACTTATTTCTAATCAGGTTTCAAAAAGGTACAAATATTTAGATTAAGGTAGTATCATTTCAATATAGTTTAGGGTATTAATAAACATCATGTTAAAATCTATAACTGTATGTTGCAGACATCTGTTGAAAACTATTTACTGACATTACTGTACAATACAATGACATTGTTGTGTAAATGTTTTAGACTACTCAAGTCCAAAACCAGTGTTTAAATTAGGATTTGCAAAGTCATATTGGAATAAAAACATGAATAGTTCTGAAACCACATCATATTTCATGTTTAACATAAACTGAAATGCAATACAATGTACAAGTATATTAATATTTCTTTAGTAGACATTAAATATGTTCCTCTGATTGCATTTTCAGCTTTTCAAAGACAATTTCCATGGCTGGAGACAACAAGATCAAAATTTAGACATCTCCCTTATCCAAGAGACTACTTATAATGTTGTTACTTGATTGAGTGTTTTGTTGTTAACACTTTTATCAACTTTCAGAGGGACTTTGTATAATCAAAAAGACATAGTACAGAGGTAAAACTACAGTGCACTTGACCACATTTTCAAAGCAAACATCTATGTATATCACATATTAACTCTTACAGCTTAGACTGACACTTAACCAGTGAGTTTACCTGCTGACAATAAGTGCTGGAGATATAATTTTGGCTTACATAACACCTGTAATTTAATCTTATGATTGAATAAAAGTTTAGAATTAAACATCCGGAGCTTCTCATTATAGTATTTAAAAAGTATACTGGAGAACATATCAAAATAATGGAAGCTGCTAAGATTTAAACTATTATGTATGAAAATGTTACAGGTTAAAATTCCTAACCCACTTTGCAGTAAATAGACAAAATGTATTTAAACTATGGGGTAATACCTTTATTACATCAGAAAGGTGATTAAGAAGCTTGTTTTTCTTCTAACATCAGAGGATAGCTATGGTGATCCATGCACTGCAAGAGTATTATTTATCCTGGTAATTGCTTTATGATTGTATACAGAAATATTTAATTCAAATAATTAACTGGCATTACAACAATGTTTCTCAGAAAAAGTTGTTTTACAGTTAATGACTAGATAGAACGCATCATTGAGAGGATACACTTATCAAATGTCAGGTGCATTAGCTATAATATAAGTGACCCCTCAAATTAATCCCTGATGAATTTACTGCTTACTAAACTTGCAGACTAATATTGGTGTCTTTTCATGTAGTCATATTGGAACATGAAAATACAGGTCTGCTGATCAGGAACAATCAGGCTCTCAACTTCTAGACAATGCTATACATTTGTCTGCGGAAAACAAATAGAACTGAACAAACCAGGTAAATAAGCGACTAGCAAGCCCAAAGAAACAACGGCAGAAAAATGCAGGTTAACGTATTTTAATAAGAACGTTTTCACTCTTGCAAGAGCAGGAGCTTCTTCAGACAAATTTAAAAAGTTACAGGAACACTCATTTTAAAAGCAACAGCTGATCAGCTTGTGATGTCATTTCCTTCAAAAGGAAACACTTACGAACACTTTTTGTAAAAAAGACAAGTAGTAAAATGATAAGATACTGAATATCTTTGTACAAAATCTTATCGCAAACAAAATATACAGTGAATGTGTTTAAATAAAGATAAAAAAATAATCTAACTAACATTTAATAAATCTAATAGTTAAACTATTCTTTAAAAGAACCCAAGGTAACAACCATAATAAAGGTATAACAGCCATAAGACAAAATGTATATATATACAAGTGGGTGAACATATTTTTATACTAAAAAGTATATGTAAAGCATATATAAAGCATATAAACAAGAGCAATTGTTCCAGTAATTTCTTTTAGGACACAGTGTATATAACCCCAATGTGTATATAAGACAAGGATCTTACAAAAGGTATATATATGTATGTATGTATGTATCCACCCTCCATAATAAAAGTTCAAATTCAACTTCTTAGGTAACTTTTATATTTCAAGATGACTGATATATTGCAGGTCTCATTCAACCCGGGAGGGGCAAAGGCGTTTAAAAGTAATTGCCATTCAAGTTCTTTAAGTTCTAGGAGGATGGACTGAGGCCCCCCCCTTATACCCACTTTTACCAAATCAATACCCATAAAAGAAAAACTATGTCCTACATGATCTAAAATATGCTTAGATAGGGCATTGTCAGTTTTATGGTTTCTAATTGCATAATTATGTTGGTAAATACGGTCACGCAACTTCCTATCCGTTTTACCAACATAAAATGCAGCGCAGCAATTACACTGAGCCAAATAGACAACAGATTTGGTGTCACAAACAATCCTGTGTCTGATGTGAAATTTCTCATTTCTTATAGAAAAGGAGTTCCCAGTTTTTACCAACCTGCACCAGTTACAAAAACCACAAGGGGTGCTGCCAATTTGTCTTGAAGTAGATTTACTAAGGTCCATATTTTGTAACAGTTCCTTTAAATTTCTGCCTCTCCTAAATACAAAAAGAGGATAAGAGCCCAAGATTTCTAATAAGTAGGCACTATTCACAATAAAGTGCCAGTTCTTTTTTATAATAGAACACATACTATCAATGTGTTTGTTATGAGTTAGAGTAAGACTGGTTTTGAAATCTTGTATGGGACTGACAGTGGTAACACTGTTACCATTATTCTCATATAAGAGAGGACTGATGTCATTGTTAAATGGAGATGTTTGTACATTTTCAGTGTGTGGGGGGTCGTTTGACATAAAGTTGGAAAGTAAGGGTGTATAAAATCCTGACATTCTCTTTTGTGAAACTTCCCTTATTACATTATCCAGAAGTTCACAAGGGTAACCCCTATTCAAGAACATATCTTTGAGGTTATCGCACTCCATTTCAAAAGCTATATCAGTGTTGCACATACGTGTGGCTCTCACTATTTGGCCCTTTACTATGGACTTTTTCTGTTTCCATGGGTGATTACTGGAATAGTGTAGGAAGGCATTACAGTATGTGTGCTTTCTGAAAATGCTTGAAAGGAGTCGTTTGTTATTCATATCCTTAATAAGCTTGACGTCTAAATAATCTATCTCTTCATCAGAGTAATGGTGCGTAAACCTTAAAAAAGGACAAGAAGCATTCATTTTGCTTAATAAATTAAGCGCAGAATCTTCATCCCCCTGAATGAGAATAAATACATCGTCCAGAAAACGCGTATAGAATTTTCTTGTCTCTTTAAAAGAGGTATCTTTAAACAAGAATGTCTTTTCCCAATGCGCTACGACAAGATTAGCAACGCTCCCCCCACACGGGGAACCCATTGCAATACCTCTTTTTTGGAGGTAGTAGTTGTTATTGAAAATGAAAAAATTAGATGTTAAAATGATGTCTAGTAACATTGTAACGACATCGATTTCATCTTTAGGTGCTCCTAGTTCAAGTAACATTAATTCGACCCATTCAATGGCCTCACAGTGTGGAATGCAAGTATATAAATCAACAACATCAATTGTTAAGAAGTTGTTTGAAGGGTTGAAAGGAATGTCATTTATAGACATTAGAAAAGACCAGGAGTCTTTGCATATCTGTGGTAGTAATTTGATATACTTATTCAAGATGTGATCAACAACCATAGCACAAGGGTAAGTGATACAACATCTCCCATCCACAAGAGCCCGCATAGGTGGATCAACCAGATTTTTATGTATTTTGGGGATTCCAAACATTACAGGGACTCTGGGAAAGGAGATGTTGATGAAGTTAAAGGTTTCCATATCAATCCTTCCTTCTATAAATAAGTCTCTAAGATACCCTTTAATGCGGTTGTATTCACCTGACATCTCGTTAAGGGATGAAGGCTCATACGCCACTGAGTTGAGAACGTGGGACATTTTGGCATTGTAATCATCTTGATCAAAGATGACCAAGCCCCCACCTTTATCTGGTTTAATCACCCTAATAGGAAAATTCCTAAGGTTTTCAAGACTAGCCTTTTGTTCAGGTGTAATATTGTTCCTATTATCAAACCACTTAATACTCTGGAACAAGAATCTAAGGTCTATTTCACAAGCATATTCAAATGTTTGTAGAATAGGGTGTAATGGAGGGTTGAAAATACTCGACATTTTGAAAGGATGCATGTCACTAGTGAAATCACCTTTGAATAATACTTTAAGATTTAACCTACGTACATAACATTTCAAGTCCATCAAACATTTAGGTAAACTGATCCTCTGATCAGGAACAAATGATAGTCCAAGAGCTAACAATTCAATGAGTTCTTGATCAATATGGACATCAGAAAAATTGTACACAGTGAAGTCACCTTTTAAATTTTTCAAGATGAACGGTTTACCAATTGGAACAGCAGGAAAGTCATTTCCTAATTGTTCGTATTGTTTTTCCTTTGGTTTTTCCTCCGCCCTAAAAAAGGCTTGTTCTGGTTGTTGTAATTAGGGTGGTAACCATTTTTATTATAGTTGGATTTTATTCTGTTACTTCTCCTCGGTTGTTGGGACGATGAGCCCTCATCCCCATCATCGACGTCGGCATCATTCTCCTCCAATGTGTGAAGGCCAACCCTTCCACCACTGTTATTAGTAAGGCCATCTTGATTTAAGGGGTCTTTTGTAGTTTTAACCAAGTTAGGGTACGCCTTCTCTGCAGCGTACGCTTGGCGATCCCTAGTTAGTTTTTTGATTTTGTTAGTTTTTAATTTCACTAACAAAGAATCGATACTGTCAAAAATACGATGGTAGTCATATTTGTATCGAATAAAATTGAGGTCAGCTTTAATTTTACTGTCTAGGGCATTGGTTTCATGTACATTTACATTGGTTTCATGTTACATTTGTCTGCAGAAAGGTTTGAGAATTACGGTTGCATTGTCAACATTTTTGTTTACACTAACAGTAACATGATACACCCACATACACTAGTATTGTGTCATTCTTGATAATTCAAAAAGCCAGGTAATATTATAAGAAGGGTGTAGCCACAGCCAGGTAATATAATAAGAAGAGTACAGCCGCAGTCATTATTCAGTTGAGTAAATGGGAACAGCATGAGCCATCTAAGGATGGATATCTTGCTGAGTACCTGCCACAATGTATGTTCATAATGCATGGTAACATAGTAATAAATTAGGGTGTGGCTAAGCCTCTCCCTCTTCTACCCAAATTGGATTTAATACAATATGTGTGTAGAACACAGATGCTTCGACAAAGTTCAAACCTATATGGGATATAAATATTGTATAGTTGACACATTGGGTTAAATCCTTTGTTGTTATGTTACTTATAGTTGTTTATATGATTATTGCTTTTACTTTCTCTATCTAGTATATTATACTGTTATTTAAATGCTTGATTTGTTAAATGTACATTTAACCTTCTTGTTGCACCCCATTTGTCCACTTGAGGGCATATTTTGGCAGCAGGACATTAGTAGTATTTTGTAGTGTGGCAAATGGCAATTTTCCTTAAAATAAACCTGCCCGTTGCTTGAAAGTTACTAGTTTCTTTAGAGAATTTGTAAAACAGCAGTGATTCTATTTGCTGATGATTAATTTCTGCTCTTTAAACTCTGCTGTACAAAACATAGTAAGGGATAGCTAAAATGTCTGGAAAACTAAACTGACAGAAAGACAAGCAGATATATGTCCTTATGTATCAAGGTGCTAGAAGACATCAGAAGCCATAAGCTGAAAGCGCTTCAAAAATATGTATCTGTGTATATTTAGATGAACCTCATATGTTATTTATGTTTCATTAGAAGGAATTTAGGTTCCTGTATCTTTAAATGTGAACCTAGCTTATTTCCTGACTAGACGTCAATTAGAAAGAGTCAAGGGATGGCGTACACAAGTAAATGCGACAAGCAATAAGTAACTCGAGTTTCTAGTGATGTTTGTGGCTGTTAAATTGTCTCGAGAACCAAGCGTGAAAAGGTATGTGGTTTTTTCTTTTTTATTTTCCCTTCTCTTACTTCATGACAAACTCATGTAGTGTGCACGTGAGCACTCTAGTTTGTGGAGTAGTGTTCATAACTATCAAACTTTGCATTTTAAACATGCTATGCCTTATTTCTCTACAAAAGAAAAGACAACAGGATATCTCAGCTAGTCACAAGTATCTCTCAACTCTGGATGTCCGGAGCCACAACACACCTGACTTATAGCCTCAAAATATCACTTAAAACATATTTTTTCGCTGTACTATATCAATATGTGCATATGGGTCAAAGGCAGAACATCTTTTAAGATTATTTAAAGTAGTCTTATAATACATCTAAACTGAAATACTTAATTTCAAAAGCAACACATTTCCACCCAGCATTAGCGTTTATCCAAACAGGGACACTTTTAACTTATAAAAAGTAATGCCGTCAGGGATGTAACTGATGATGTGTTATATAGCAGCCATTACTATACCTATTAAGCAATATAACCATATACTGATTAAAGTATTATAAGTTAATGAAGACTTTATAAAAAGAAGAGAAAAATAAAAACAACAAAACACAAGGAGAGAAAATAAATAAATAAATATACAAATAAATAAATAAATATTTGAGAACATTATTATGCGTTGATTACTCTGATTAAGAATATGAAAATAACAGATGGATAATAATGAAAAATAGAGTCATGTTTAAATTATGCTTAGTATATTGATGCGATTTGAGATAAATGTATTTAAATTTATGCTAATTTTGACATTTAAAGTATAACTGAAAACAGTACCTGTTTCGGTGTAACTTGAAGACAGTAAGAACTTTTTTTTTGTTGTTAGCATTATTATTTAGATTTTTACAGAATATAACATATGTAAGATTATTTGTCCTATAGTTTTTTTTTTCTTTTGCTCAACAGTTTTCCAATTATTTACTTCAGCATTTCTTTTTGGTGTACTTATTGTCCAGTCCATTGATTCTTCATGTGTTAGGATGTTGTTGCTGGCAAGGTATTTTATTGCTGAATCTACTGTTTCAAAGATTTTTATTCCATTTGGTAGAAAAACTCTCAGTCTTGCTAGGAATAAAAGATGGACTTTCAATTGCTTTTTCTTCAAGGTTTTTATTATTGGTAGAAATTCTTTTCTTTTTGAAACCACCTTTGTAGAATAATCATTGTCAAATCTTATTAATGAATCATTGTATTTGATGGGAGAATTTACCCAAGCATTTCTTAATATAAGATCTTTATCTTGTGTAGAAAAAAGTCTCACAATTATAGATCTCTGCTTGTTCTTACTTGGAGAAGAAGTATTTCCAGAAGCTGCTAGTGATCTATGCACACGTTCTATACCATATGAAAGAGCTTCAGGCATTTTTGTTACATCTGGTATGCAGATGGTAAGAAAGTTTATCATATTGTCCCCTTCAGATTTTTCTGGTAGACCATATATTCTAATATTATTTCTTCTTGTTCGATTTTCCATATCATCAAGCTTTTCTAGTAAATATGTGTTCTGTTGAATTAAGAATTCAGTTTGTTGCTCTTCTATTTGGACTCTAGTGTCAATGTCATTTAATGACTGTTCAATAAGTGATATCTGTCTTTTCTACTGTGTAAACATTTCTTGAAGCTGTTCCAGTTGTTGTGAGCACTTTTCTTTAAAAGTATCTATTTTATTGTCCATCTTGTCGATTTTTATTGTAAGTTCCTGTATATTTGCAATGAGAGATTGCAAGTCTTTTTTGAGAGAAGATTCTTGTGATGTATTCCTTAGATGACTCATGCTGTAAAGCTGATATTGGTGCTGATTTTCCCATAATTAATTTGACAGGAATTATTCAAGTTCTGACAATAAAATTTTTCTTATAGATGCTCAAAGTTATTAGAAATAAGTTAGTAATAAATATTTCTTCAATTAAATATTATTTTGTAAAATTCCTGTCAGGAATTGTATTGAGGTAAGAGAGTTGAAATGAAGTGCAGCTATCAGTTCAGCATCCTAGCCACACCCCCAGAATGTCTGTTTTTGATAAAACTCATATAAGCTTGTAACAAACTAAACCTTAACTACAATCACATCTATGTTTAGAAAGAGACACTTATATCCATATTAAACAAAAAAATTAAGGCTTCCTTATTTTCCCAGATGCTATTTCTATGGACTAATTATTCTGGAAATTAAATTTCAAAATTAACTTTTTTAAGTCACTCAGCTAATTCAAACCATATATTGTGAATGACTCAAACTTTTCTTTAAAATTCCAATAATTTATTATCTGTCATGAAAAATTAATAACACTATATTCACAACAAATACTGACCACAGCTGAGAAAATGATCCACTGAAATCCCTCTATTACAAATACTCTGTATTCCTTATTTGGCAAGTTAAATTGCCATCCTTCATGAATGTTTACTTGCTTTTTGTAAACACAAAAACCTTGTTCCCAAGAGATCAGTCTCCGACAATGAACTTTCTGCCATTATTCTTTCTCAGATAAGGCAGGTGGAAAACACACTCAGAGACTGTGTTAGTGTCATCCATCTATCTATTAATCCATCCATCCATCCATCCATCCATCCATCCTCAATCCCTTCCCATTTTTGCACATAGGGTCATGGTGTCACTTCAACAGTGACAATCATCTAGAGCAACATTTTAAACTGCCGGGTGGCTATTTACTCTTAAAATAAACTATGGCTACTTCACTGAACTGTTGCGTATACGTTACAGGCTGTATGACTTCCACGTTTTAAGAGTTTTGACAAGATTCTTGGTTGTTCTTGTCATACCACAACATGTCACTGTGCTACCTTTTACAGTATTTTTGCTAGTGGAAGCAGTAAGGGAACAGGTCTAAATGCATTTAACATATGGATTAGACTTGTAAATATAGAATACCATTTACCAGCTCCAGAAAGAAGGCACACAATACATTAAAATCAACAGAATGGTTAAGTGACAGTTTTGAATGCAAGTCAGGTAACCTTAGAAGGGAGCCCATTAACCAGTTGGAAAACACCGTTTTATGTCCTAAGTAGGGATTGAAGGGGAGTTGTAGTACTGCACTCATGAGCGTGCCATCCTTTTGATGAGATGTTAAACTAAGATCCCGTCTGCCCGAGATGGTTGTAGCTAAGCTGTATGTAAAAGATCCCACAGCATTTATCAAAAAGAGCAAGAGTAGTTACCTGGTATCTTAGTTAAATTTCCCCTCATCAGTATGAATACCACCTTGGGTCTCCCCTGAAAAGAGGCCACTGGAATAATGGGACTAATCCAATGAACAAAGTATAAATAAAATAAATAAAATGAAATCCAAATCGCTGTTATCATTCTAAAAGTGAAAAAAATGAAATCCAAATCGCTGTGATCATTCTAAAAGTGAAAAAAAAAAGCTAACATGGGCATGGACAGGTATGAACTGTATTTTATAGTAACTGAGGAGAGACAGGAAAGTGATAGGATATGGGTATGGCTGTGGGGGACAGAGGCCCAGTCCATTACTGTGCCTAGGGCCATTTGATCACCTGGCTTCCGACAGCAGCCTTTTCAATATTCAATCTCTTCACTCCAGAAGCCAGATACTCCACAGCTATCAATATACTCATTCCTACAACTGAATACAAACTGCCCCTTACTGTTGCAATCTCAGCTGCTAAAACCACACTATTACAAACCACAGAGAATAAAATACTGTGCTTTATCAACCTAGCTAACAATAAAGAACACCATTACACTACAATAAGGAATGGTTGATGTCTGACAATTTCAGCAAGAAATGAGCTTCTGCTTATTACCCTTACTTACGATCTCCTCAGTAATAGATACAGTTCACTATTAAAGACAAGACTCTTTAATACAGATTGTGCTTAAACTCTTACAAATACAAATAGCATTCATTTAGTCAGACTCCCTTAAACATTGGCCACTAGTGAAAAAAAAACCTTCTCTAAAAATGCACTTTCCAGTTGGAAGAAACTCCCTGAAGAAAGACAAGTCAATAAATTTACTAACTTCAAACAACAAGTAAGAACTTATCTTATAAAACAGCATGCCTGTAAGTGTTTCAGAGATGTGGGCTAGAAAGCATCCCCAAGGGGAGGAACAATTATATATTCCATCTTCTGGCATAATTCTAATTTAGTTCTTATATTCATTGAAATGATTTTTGGAAGTTCAACAGTAAGCTAATTCGCACTGCCAGTAATGAACTGTATAAACCTGAAAATTCAAACCTATCTGTTCCTAAATGCTAATTCAGTACAGTACTATACCTTTTACTACGTTACTGGCAATGAAAATTTATATGTAAATAGTTTTACATTCTATTGTATGTTTAGCTGCATTGTCTGGCTTCTCTAGCCAGGGTTATGACTTGAAAGGGATCCTTGGACCAAATCACCTACCTGATTATCAAGTGTTACATAAAATAGAAAACTAAATACTACAATAAACATTGTATGATAAATGACACTGGTGGGAAGGAGTACACCAGATTCAATTTGTATTTAAAACTGAAGCTGTATACACACAGCTGCTTTATCCTTTGTCACTGAATAAAGGAACACTCATTTGTGAGTACACTTGCCTTTGGCATCAGATATTTTTAACTCTGACTTTGTTTACATAATGTTAGTTTGGAGAATATGAATAAAGTGTTTCATTAGTATTAATAATTTGCAAATTATGTCTCATAATAAGGGTAAGTGAAAACAGTGTACCTTAAACAGTATTCTTTAATTTGAGATTAAAAAAGCAGTAATGTGAGTACACATTCCACACTGTGCTTTTCTGATTTGTAAGGATTCTGTGATCAAAGCTTTTCCAGGGATATTTTAGTATTTGATTAAATATCACCTTAGGACTGCCTCTTTTCAGGGTATACTGATAATGTGAACAAATTCAGCCAATTTTATTCTAAAGTGCAAAGAGAACATACAACTCATGAATGAAACTTAAGACTCCATTAACACACTTGAATGACTATGTTGTTTTATGGTAATAAAAATTATTTCTATAAAAACTGGTATCTAAATACTGGAAATTAATGATACTATACTTGGAATTTCTCTTACACTTATGGCTGAGCTATTCAGTCAGCTGTGACTGGTAAAATTGCTCTTCTGGTATATAATAAAACCTAATCAAGTAGCAGGAGATTTAATTAAGAAGTTTAAGTATCATATTTTTCTTTTTTTCATTAGGCTTTATCTAATAGCTTTACATCTTAAGTACTCCATGTACCTATTTGCAGCACATCAGATACAGGTAACAGCAAATGTAGCTCTATTGAAAGTACTTGGGCTGCCCATAGGTTTACCTGAAGTATACTGTAGGGCTGAACTGTCTCTCTATCACTATGATATGCTGTGCCAGTCTGGACTTGAGATCGAATGTAGCTCAGGTAATTCATCTTTCCCTGCTGAAAACATTGAAAGGTAACAGCCTTAGTCTAGTTTGCTTTCTTGAATATTCTGTACATCTTTCAAAGCAGATCGATAATTTAGCTCCATTGGCATGGAAAAAGCACAGCAGACACTATTATTTAAGCACAGCTAATATATAACAATAATAATAACAATAATAACAACTGCAAAGCCATTTTCTGCCTTTTTCTACTACATGTTTTTTGCTATAAACTATTTCAGTTACTCTAAAGCACAGTTACAGTCATGGCATTCTGAAGGACAGCTCTGGCTCCATCTGCCATGCTCTGGTTACATTTTCTCCCTAAAAAACAATATTTCTACTGCACATAGCTACAGGGCTGTCAGAACCCTGTGGTAGTTACTGCCTTGTTATCTCACCACTTAATGAATGTGACCACGTGAACATCCAGAGTTTCTGTTTTTTTGTTGTTTTTATAGTTTTGTGTTATACTTCTGGCCATGGAGTAGCACAATGAACTGTCCAAATGTTATGCTGCATCACACATTGACTGCTCCCATCCCCCTCCTCGGGTGCACCATTAACACTGATGCTGGCTGACATTACATACAATAGCATAGGAGTAGAGCTCAGCACAGAGTGTTCTGCAGGCTTACCATCAAAGCCAACAGCCTACCTTCCATAATCTAATGCTATTAGCAGGCCATTAAGTAAACAGGGCAGAAGCAGGCACATGCAGCTGATGTGGACAATAAAGGACCTTAATATTTGTGGACATTGGTGCCCTACTGGTTAGGTAGCTGGCAGACAAGGCAATGATATAACTATGTCCAGGAGCCCACAGGCTCTACAACTGTCCTAATACTGCATAGCGGATGTGGCATTTCAAACAATTCAATCCCTATGCCTATAGTTACATAACATCTATGGCCTTGTGAGTAATGGTGATAACTTGCAACATTGGATCCTGGAATTCATATTCATAATGCCAAGGTCAGAGGAGGCTTAAGGCATTACATGCTTTCCTCTATCAGAAATAGTTGATGAGGATGCTCTCACATTGTTGCCACCCTATGTAATCTAACATGCTGTGAAGATATCTATCAGTTCTTTCCAAGCTGAGTTTGCAGAGGTATTCTGAAGGGATTCCACTTTCATCTTTCAGATATCACGAACAGGAAGCTGTAAGCACAAAGCTGGTGGTGAACACTTTGTTACAAAAAAGAATAGTATTGGCATGCCTACAACCCTTGGAGGTGTCACTAGTATTGGAAGAAGTGCTATTTAATATGATAGAAATATATTGTTGATTAGCTAAGTAGTTAAGAGAAATGTGTGTGCATGACAAATGGAAGCAGACACTGACAAAGAAAACAAGTGTCAGCAAATAAAAGGCAGGCTATGCATCTATTTCGTGTGCACTGAGGAATTATTTAAGAAGGGTTTGTCTGATACATAAAGCAAAGTATAACAATGGTACAAAAGATTTAAATCTACAATAGTGCAAAAACATGTATAAGCAAGGTGATCACTTTTCATTTTACAGGCTGATTGAAATATGATGGGCACTTTGCACTTTGTTGTGTACAGCTGTTTGGTATCCTCACCACAAGCAAGAAAGGGCTAGAAGTATGTGGACATGTTGGCAGCTGTTGTGCAAAAATCATACTAAAACAGCACCTTGGAACTCTGTACTGATGCATTGTTTACCATATCCTTGCATGGTAAGCCTATGCCCTGGGTAGTGCACCCACCTACTCAGCTGCACAGTACATTGGTGAATACTTAGCAGCATGTATGTGCACTTAGTGAAACTGGTATGTGGCTTTACTATCCATGTGCCTTGTGTCAGAAAAGATGCTTTATATGCAGCTGCATCACTATTTAAATTTGGAAGGTGGAATTGTTGTAATGATTGTACATGATTTTATGTACACTGGTTATCTGGGTGTACCATCCCAGCAGATGTGTATGCCACTATTTGTACATATGCACACCTGCACAATTTTGAACATGTACTGCCTGATAGTCACACACACACACACACACACACACACACACACACACACACACACACACACACACACACACACACACACACACACTGTATTACTTTGCACATGCCGGCTTTTTAATGTTTGCATGTCTACTATCCATATCAAACCCCCTTGTCCCCTTTCCATTTCCAAGTTATTCTGGTGTATTGCACCATTACCTTGTTTTTATACTTGCATACCTTGCTACTGATACTGAGTTGTGACATTTCATTTAATAAATCTAGTGTCTCCAATGTTTTTTGAACTGCTGTTTGCCTGATGGATATCTGATTAACACTCATCATTATGTATGCACAAATAATTATTATTTTGTTTAAATGGGCATTGTTTAATTCATCATTGCTTCCATGCTTGTTCTTTAAAGTGTTATATCACAGTAAATTCATTTAATGAGCTGGGATTTTGCTAAAGCTGTGCAACAGCACATTTACTTAATCAAACAGGTATTAACTGAACTTCTGAATGCCAGCAAGTGATCAGGAGACATTATAAATATGAACTGTATTTTTAAGAGAAGGTATAGGTTCATATGTTCTCAGGAAATTATTATGTTAATGGCCTAAGACCCTTTACAAGTCTAGCCAATATAACCTGATTTTACCCAATATATAGCCCCTAGGGGCAAGAGGATGGCATGGGTTTTTGTCTTTGCTTTGATTATCTTACAGATTGCCTCTGTCCATAAGGGACATTGGCACTAACCCAGGTGTGAATTTGTGTTTTCCTATCCATCGATCCAAACTGCATTTGAAGATGGTCAGGGAAGGGCTCTGCTTAAAGTGAAGAGGAAGCCTGTTCCAAAGACGGGGAGATCTCTAAGACAGATATTCTTCTCTCCAGCATGTTTTGTTTGAGTCACTGACTATGTTTAGATCCTTAGACTGGGTGACCATCATGTTGTTTTGACTTGTGGATATGTAGCAGCTCTATCAGGACTGGATTTGTGAGCGCCTTGTAGGTAAGCCATAGGCCACTCCTTAGTAGTCAGTAAGAGACAGTGTAAAGGGATTTAGTCTATCTGCATCGGACAGTTGTTTACATCCTGTATGTTTTGTGAGGAACCTCTGAGTCACTCTAGCTGCTGTAAGTGCCAAGTCAAGTTCATGCCAAATGGCACATTGTACTCAGTTATTGGCCTAATGAGGGATGAGTACAGCAGGACTATAATTCCTTGAATCTGGATGCCATACCTTTACTTATAAGTTGTGCTACAGAGAAGGACTTCCTCACCACTGTGGACACATGGTGGTCAATGTTCAGACTATCTATCTCCGTACCTAGATCTCTCATCTCTAAGTCTATTCTTAGGGATGTGTTATTGATGTTGCAATTTGAATGGTTATTTAACTTCCCAAAGGGTATGGTAATGCATTTTTTCACATTTAGTTTTAGGCCCTGGGACTGGCACCAATCATTTGTCTGATCCCTGAAGGTTATCTACATTGTTGGGATTCAATGATTGCCCCCAGCTTGCAATTACTGGTAAATTTTGTCATCTATAAGCTTTCCACATTAGCCTTGACTTCAGGGAAAGTATATTCCAAACAGGAGTAGTCCCAGCACTGAGGCCCGGGGCACACCACTACTAACTGGCCTCTTGGTGGATCTCGATTCACCCACTTTAACCACATGTGTCCTGTCCCTGAGTCAACAGGCTATCCATCTAGTGATGCAGGGATTTATCCCCAGTTTTGTGAGCTTATTTATAATACCTGAGTGGGGATTTGTGTCAAATGCCTTGGCCAGGTCAAGGTAGGTGGTATGTACTGTTTTACTGTCATGCATAGTCTTAGTGACTTTCTCAAAGAAACTTAATTAGATTCAGAAGGCATGACTTGCCCTTGACAAAGCAAAATTGGCTTGGATTCAGTGTTTGGAGTTTCCCTCTGTCATTATTTATCATGTCCATGATTATTCTTTCCATGGCCTTTGCATACAAGATAAGTCAAACTTATGGGTCTGTAATTTTCCAGGTCAGTAGATGGTCTCCCTTTGTACAGAGAGTTGACTGTTGTTATCCTCCACTCTATTGGGACAAAGCCAGTCTGAGGCTGCGGTTAAACAGAGATACTAATAGGCCTGATAAGTCCTGATTTAAGTTGTTTAAGAGGCAGCCTGGTATACATTCAATGGTATACTTGGTATACATTGAAGCCATGCTTTTAGCTGTAGGGAGAACAATGGCAACCAATTCTTTGTTGATGATTGGCAGAGAAGTGGTAGATGGTACTTCTTGGGGAAGAACTGGGGGTGATGAGCTGAATTTGTTGGCCAGAAGATTTGCTATGTCTTATGGCTGAGTATAGGTGTTGCCATCTACAACTAACTCCACACATTGTTGGGTGTTGCCCTTAAGATTGTGGACGTAACTGAAAAATGCCTTATGGTTATCCTTAGCTTTGGAAACTATTTCTTGACTAGTTCTATGATTCACTTGTTTAGATTAATGAGGGATGTTTTGCTCTGTTGTGCACATCACCTCTTACTTCTAATTAGGATTTTTCTATCTTTTGTTGTACAACCTATTAATATCAGGGCTTCACCAGGGTGTCTTGTTTTTGTGGTTTGACCAGGGTTTATTTCAGTCTAGTACAGATGTTTCAGTGTAGTTGTTTATATGGTCATACAGGGCTTTTTCATGATAAGATGTGCAGACTGGAGAGGAATCAATTACACTGGAGATGACTTTTGGGAAAGGCCCTGGGTGAGTGTAGAAATGCACACATGTCCCTGGCTGGGCACTGTTCACTTGGAGTTTATTCCAGTAAATGAGAAGGTAGGAGTTGCAGAAATGAAGAACCTTCATTTTTTTTGAAAATAAGCTCCTACAAACAAGTTATTTTGTTTATGTTTATTTTATACTTGTTAATCAGGTAGGTAACTTGGTCTGAATATTTTTTCAGTTATGTTCGTAGCTTAAAGGAAGTAACAGTGACAAAATACAACAATAGAAACAGTCTAAGTGATTAAATACAGTGGCCATAATTATAACAGAATAAAGAAGAAGGAAAAAATAAAAAAACAACACAAATACATAAAGTGAGTATTTTCTGGTTTACAAACTGTTTGGCAGACGTAAACAGAAAAGGTAGTTAAAGCAAATGTGTTGTAAAGTATCTTGAGAACATCTAACCAAAGCTTTGGCTAGGGGAAAATGCAATTCCCACCTCTGGGAGAGATTCTGTCATACATGGGAATATGGGGGGGGCTTGGTTTCTCCAACAACATGGAGCTGTAATTGACTCTGTTCAAATCCTCATTGTTGAGATCACAGCAAGAACTGTGGTAAAAGGTTGTCACTAGTTGTCAAGATGCTAACCATAGGACCCGCTTTAGTGTTGACAGAATCGGTCAAGGTAAACAGGAGGCCTTCCAGGCAATGCTACCAGTGCTTACTTCCAGATGTTACAATGGCACATTGATCAGAAAAGGAGCAGCTTTAATGCCACTGTTTTTCTCTGTTCATACCTCAAAATGAAGGCCTTAAATGGAATGAGTGATGTTTATACTGCTTCAGTGAACATCTCTCAAACTATACAGTGTCTTGGGAAGGACTGCCCAAACTATTTCCAGGAAGGTTGAAAAAATATTGAACATTACTCAGACCACTGTCCACAAATGGGAGGAACACACCAAAAAACCCCTGAACCCAGTGGATGTGCCCTTAGAGTTAACAGCTTTCCCTCTTTATGCATGACAGGCTCTATTTTGGCAATCATGTTCTGAGGAAAAAACATGAAAATAGCAAATGTTCTGAGATTTTACAGAAAAAAATTTGCTGATATTCCTCTAATAGTTGCATAAAATGATTATTTTGTATATGAAGCAAGTTAATATGATGCAAAATAAGAGAAACAACTCAAATTCTATAAAAGTCAACTTTTAGTGTGGCAACAAAGTAAAGTCCAGTCTTTCACATTGCTTGCAGGAATGGCTTGCTCTGCAAAATTGTACATTTCCATAAAATATGCCTTAGCTACTGTTGCCAAATAATCCACTTATTCTGAATTGACAAGCTCAGAAAGAGGACAAAACATGGCATGCCTGCAGCTAGTAGGATATGGCCTGAATGCACCAGTAAAAAAGCCATGCATGTAAAACAATGGTATGGCATTACAGGATTATTTGCATTTATCCTATGTGTCTCTGCTACAGAAGGTTTATTGTATTCTACTGTGAAGATTCTAGCTTAACTGGGTCTTTCATAGAATTTTCACTGAATGGTTTGTCTGTGCAGCCTTTTTACCCTTTGATTTTGATTGCTATAAGAGTAGTCATCTTCAAAATTAAATATGATCTAGCTATCATAGTCCCCTTTCTGGGTAAAATATAAACCTGCTTCAGACCACAGAAAATAAGATTCTTAGATGTATAGATCTTGCTAAACCTGCTGAAGATCACTGCATAACCATCTAGAGGGCTAACTGGCTACCACTTGCTGCTAGAGCTATGTGTGTACTTAGTACTCTTACAATTTAAGTCACTGAACAAACATTACTACCTACCTTTTGTTAACAAATTATCATTTCACTTTACAGCTTACGCCCTTCATAATATTAATAACACAAAAGTAAATAGGTGCCATCTGGTGAGATATCCTTTTACAGACTCATTCTAGCAACATGGAATTTTTTTCCTGTCTGAAAGAACTGGACTTGAAAGATGAAAAATGAAAATGTAACAGTTTCAGATATGTTGGCTAGTTCACAACAATCACACTCTCTCAAGTACTATTAATGCTCAATACATGTGATTCTAAATAATTCAAACAATTTACAAAACAAGATGTAGAAATCTTTTTTTTTTATTTTTAGATTAATTGCTGTATTTATAGTCTTTCATTTTCCTAGTTCTGTTAATATGTATGCTAAATGTGTATATCTTTAATACTCTTTATTACAATTACTTCCATTTCCATCTATGCATTTTTTACTTCTCAAAGTCAGTTGTTTTACCTCATGAATTATTCAAATGTAACAGTCTTTCTACATCTTGTTTGTTGTTACATGGCCCAAGAAGTTGCAGAAAAGGGTCCTGTACCAGCCCACAGACCTAACAAACAAATAAGCAAGCAATAAATAAATTAAATAAATAAATAAACAAATAAATAAATAAATAGAAAAGATACATACATATGATGTGATCACTTAAATCATTGGGAAGGCTATGTGCATACAATATATAAGGTGAGAAATTAGTTTTATATAGTCCAATCAGTGAATTGAGCCCAAAGGGCTGTATGGTTAGTACTTCACATAAGTTTTTTGCTGTTAACATGTTCAAATATGATGTTATAATGCTAATATGTCGCTACTGAGTCTGCAAGTATAATACTTGTATTTTTCTTACAAAAGTTAAATATGAAATCTAAGTCATATTTAAACACTTTTTGCAATGGACAGAATGTAGAAAGTGGCTGTAAAAACTTTTATATGTCCACTATTTATGAGAGAAGCTAAGATCCATTTGGGTAAGTCTGCATTACTGGATTTACTGTAGTCATTTTAGAAATGGATGTGACTTTAGAGTCATTTTTAATAAACAACACAGTGCTTTGCTCTGTTCTGATACTTGGCTTATTCAGGTATTTATATGTATTGTAAAGAAATAAAAATGAACAGACATGTTTCAACTAATTTGTGTAAGAGTTTAGAGCCTTTTTAAATAAGTATTATAGTGTTTCCACCTGTTTAGATACCCAGCATGTTGTTTAAGTAGATGACATAAGTATTGTTAAGAAACAAGGACGGGCAGATATTCTTTATGCATGTTTCAGGTAGCCTGGGTGAGATTTTAGAGTCTTTTTAATAAGTAACATTATATCACCACCTGTATAAATCCTTGTCTTGTTTACGTATATGTTTTAGGCAAGCAAAAAATGAAGAGGGATACATATTGCTTTTAAGCCATATTTCAACTAGTTTTTGTAGATCAGAGTGTGTGATCTATCTTTAAGAAGCATTCCAGTCAGTGGGCATGTGCATATAAGTACTGACCACCATAGCCGGCCTTAGGCATAGGCCAATTAGGTGGCTGCCTAGGGCGCTGCTCTAGCAGGGGAATTTTCTAGTAGTCTGGATTGTGTAGGTGGACCAGGATGGAGGCACCAAGTGGTGTTGGGGGGCAATATGTAGACCTTTTGCCTAGGGCACCAGTTGACCAAAGGCTGGTCCTGCTGACCATGTGCAAACAAGAGTGCCATTTTGAGTGAGCAGCCAGAGTGAGAACATGCACATATGTAGTCAGTTAGTGGAATAGTTTGTTTAAGTTCAATGTTCCTGCCATTGATACTGATGTATTTGTATGCAATAAACTATTTAAACAAACACCCAAGCCTCATTGTCGTTCTAATGCACATAAGATAAGTGACATGGTGTCAGAATGGGATCCAGAGTTGCAGCCATGAGGCAACAGGTTAAAGTTGGGGGAATATACAGGAGTGGATCATCCCAACTGATCAAACGACTTGCAAAACAGGTCACTAACAAATTCCAGCTACTAAAACTCACACAAATGACTTCTTTCACTACAAATATAAAACAAAGCACTTGGAATGCTCAAAATGTATTTCTTATTAAATGAAGTGTCTGAAATTGTGACATATTGATAAAAATATTAGAAATAATTACAAAAACATTTAAAACAATATCCAAATCAAATAAAATGTACATAAAAAGGGAAAACGACTGCATTGTTTCACTATGTGCTACTTTTCCACATTAACTAAAGCTATTCAAAGTATGCAAAGTGTGCAAAGTGTTTGCAAGTATGTGCACTACTACAATGCAATTATTTCATAAAGTATAGTTATTTCAAAGAATATTTCGCAGAGTACAGTCTTTCGAAGAGTTTATTGTGCATTTGAATATTATTACAAGTACCTGATATGTGTGCATGTTCATACATAATTACAAGGGCCAAGATTGCATTATTGTTTACTATACTCTGTGGGCATGGCAGAATGATTTTGCAGATGCGCACCAGTTGTGTTTGATAACAATATTGCAGAATACTGGAGAGTGTTTGAACAGGAATACAATAATACAATATTTTCATACAGGCTACTTTTTCCTGATAAAGATGCACATAGAAAAGCATTTATTCTGCTTGATTTAACTGGTTCAGCGTCCATTGAAAGAGAGCGTTCATTTGAGTCTGCATCTGCTGTGTTTTCAGGGGAGGGGGAAGAGTGCCATATTGTGGTACTGGCTGAAACTCAGGTAGACCCTGAGTGCTTAAAATGTAAATTTAGAGAAATGTGTAACCCCCAAACGAATGTTACAATGGACAGGCACTTATTTTACACAAGGGATCAAAAGCCTGGTGAAACTTTTGTAGCATATATAACTGACTTGTGAAATAAGGCTAAAACTTGCAGATTTGATGATTTGAGAGATGAGATGATAAAAGACAGGCTTGTGTGTGGTATTAATAATGACACAGTGAGAAAGATTTTGCTTTGAGACAGTGATTTGACATTAAATAAGGCCATTGAGATTTGTCATATATATGAGCTTACAGAAAGGTACACAAGTGTGCTTACAAATGAGAAGCAAGTCTTTTGTACCTGCTACAGCTCATGTAGATTGTATACTGCACAAGGTTAACAGACACAGGCCAAAGGGTGTAGTCTCTATGAAACCCACAGCCACTTCTGTAAAGCCTAAGGTGCACACAGCAAAGCACAGAGGTGTCTCAGCAAAACTCATAACAAACCTTATAGTCAACTGTTGTAATTGTGGTGGTAATCATGAACCCAAATGAGAAAAGTGCTTAGCTTTTGGTCAGCAGTGTCATTCTTGCAATAAGTGGAATCATTTCAAAAGGTTTGTAAATCAAATAAGGCACATGCTTTTATTAAAAGGGGGCATTCCAAGAGGCAAGTTGATCAATGAGAAAGCTTTGACCCTACTTTTTATGTTGATGGTGTGTCTGTGCTTAGTGAAACAGTCCATACAGTAGATTTATGGACAAAGAATGAAATATTTTGTACTGTTTGGATTAATGGGAGTCTTGCAGAGTTCAAAGTAGATACTAGCTCAAAGTGCAATGTTATATCAGCATAAATGTTAGCTAGAGTAAACTCTACAGAGCAACTTGATTTGACAAAGTGTACAAAGCTTGTTGCTTATCGTGGTGAAGAGATTCCAACCGAAGGCTCAGTAGTGCTTTCATGCTACTCTGCTAGGAACAGCTATGACTTGCAGTTTTACATAGTCAAAAGATGTGTGCAGTCATTAAGGCCTCAAAGACAGTTTGAAAATGGGACTTCTTTCATTTAATAAAGAAGTCCAGCATGTAAGCCTGAATGACAACACCTCAAATTTTGCCCAAACTATTTTTTTGGGTATGGGAGGTTTAGATTCCAGACAGTTTGACCCCAGACATTTTGAATCCAGACGGTTTGACACCAAATGGTTTGACCCCACTGAAATGGCAAAGCAAGAAAAAAATAAGCCACAGATATTTTCCCATAAAGAAGAAAAAATGTTATATACTACTCATGCATCCATATAGTTACTGAGAAAATGTCAAAGATTACCTCAAGAAAAAAAGAAGTTTAAAACATTTGCATTTGAAATACATGTAATAATATTATTAATGTTAATTTAAAACAATATTAATGTTTTCAATGTTAAATAATATTGATTTTAAAGTTAAGTTAAAAACAAATTAGATAAAATGTTAAATAAATTAACATTTACATACAAAAACGTTAAATAATATATTAAATTCCAGTGAAAAAAATAATGATTGATATGTTAAACAATTAAATGCATTTATAAAACTTTAAAAACTTTTTTTTATATAATTGGGGTCAAAAAGTCCAGTGTCAAATTGTCTGGGGTCAAACTGTCCACTAGCTACTCCCATAGACAAATGTAAATTTAAATATGAAAGTGTATACAATTGCATTGGGGTTGAATTGTCTGGGGTCAAATCGTCTGGGGTTGAATAGTCCTGCTTCCATTCTTTTCTGAGTATGCTGATATTTTTGCAGACAAACTAGGCAAACTACCAGTTGTGTACTCTACGAAGGTAGACCCAGAAGTCAGCCAAGTTATTAGACCAGCACAGAAAGTCCCAGTAGCTATGCAGAACAGAGTCAAAGCCAAGTTAGACAGAATGGTGCAGCTAGGAATAATTTGACCAGAAGAAGAACCTACTAAATGGGTATCCTCCATGGTAGTAGCTCATAAGAAATCTCAGATGATATCAGAATATGTACTGATCCAAGAGATCTGAACAAAGCATTAAAAAGACCTCATCATCCAATGTGCACAGTTGAAGAGGGTGCTGCCCTCATGCCAAACACCACTGTTTTTTCTGTCTTAGATGCAAAGAGTTCATTTTGGCAAATTTTGCTTGACTAAAAATCTTTATTGTTAACCACATTCGGTACACCATTTGGAAGGTACAGTTTTTTGAGAATGCCATTTGGAATAAATTCTGCCAGTGAAGTATTTCAGTGTACAATGGAGCAATTTTCTGGGCTATCCATGTGATATTATAGTAGATGATATTCTAGTAGGGGGCAATGGTGACGCTGAACATGACAGAAAGCTCAAAAAAGTTCTGGAAAGAGCACATGAAGTGAATCTTAAGCTGAATCCTCAGAAGTGCAAATTCAGGTTATGAGACGTTACTTATGTTGGTCACTTGTTTAGCAGTTTGGGCTTATGACCAGATCATTCCAAGCAAACAGCAATTCTCGAGATGCCAGCTCTAGACAATGTTCGAGCCCTCCAAAGTTTTCTTGGCATGGTCAATTATCTAGATAAGTTCACTCAGATTTAAGCCAACTTTCAGCACCATTATGAGAGTTGACATGCAAAGATGTAATTTGGTCATGGTCAGAACAGCACCAAAGAGTATTAGATGTCTTGAAACAGAAAATTGCTAGCCCACCTACTATGATGTTCACAAACCAGTTACTCTTTCCTGTAATGCTTCTATGTTTGGTCTAGGTGCAGTCATTCTTTAAGAGGATAGACCAGTATCCTATGCATCAAGAAGTCTTACCCAAACCAAAATGCAATATGCCCAGACTGAGAATGAGATTTTGATGATTGTGTTTGCATGTTCAAAAAGTTTCATGATTATATTTATGGTCGACCTATCCAGATCAAAAATTGATTACCAACCTATAGTCACTATTTTGAGAAAGCTTATGCATACAGCTCATGCCAGATTGAAATGCATAATGCTCAAATTGTAGAAGTACAATTTCAATCTTGTTTACATGAAAGGAAAACTTCTTTATCTTGCTGATACCTTATCCAGATCACCCAGGAAAACCATAGAACAACATAACAATGAGCAACTTGATTTTGAGGTCATGGAAGTGAGAACTTTTTCTTCCACACATCTTGATGAGCTCAGAACTCACACAGCTTCAGATCCAGTTCCCCAGGAGCTAAACCTCTTTATCAGTCAAGGATGGCCTTCCACGCAATCTTGTTTACCAGTAGATGTCCAGCAGTATTTTCCATACAGAGATGAGATTTTGTCAGATAATGGTATCATAATGAAAGGTCCTAAAGTGATTGTTCCTAAATACTTGCAACAAGAGTACATTAAGATTTTGCACTGTGGCCAACCAGGAACTGATTCTACCAAAAGAAGGGTGAGAGGACTAGTATTTTGGCCTTCTATGTCAAGAAATATCAAGAAAGTACTTTCATCTTGTTCAGTATGTAATAGTACAAAGACACATCAACAAAAAGAACCACTTCACTTAGGCACATTCTTGAACTACCTTGGTCGACAGTAGCCACAGATATATTTGAGTGGAATGGTCAACATTATTTGGTGTTAGTAGATTCTTATTCAAATTGTTTGGAGATTGACCTATTTCCCAACCTAACATCCAGTACTGTTATTACTAAGTTGAAGATACATTTTTCTGTCCATGGTAGTCCACACAGAGTTATTTTTGACAATGGTGCACAATTTACAAGTCAGCAGTTCAAGACATTTGCAGAAATGTGGGACTCTGTTCATATTATGAGCAGTCCTGAATATCCTTAGTCAAATGGTTTGGTTGAATGTGCAATTCAAAGTGCAAAACAGCTGTTAAAGAAGGGTCTATATTAGAACATCGAAAATTTAATGGTTCAAATCACTAAAGGTCGACCTTTAATGATCGAACCATTAAAATATCAAATGTTCAGAAAAAATAAACAATAAAAAACAAGAAAATCTAGAGGGTGTAGGCAGGGGGGCAAGCCCCCCTGTACCCCCCACACCCCCTACTACTCAAATATACCAACTCCGACACTGCACTACATTGAAGTAAACAGAAATCTCCCCTTATGGAGATTTCTGTTTACCTGTTTGACATTCTGCACTTTTGCTATTCTCGTGTCGACAATGTCGGATTTGACATTGTCGGCTTTCAATACAATAGGTAACCTTTAAAGAAATCCAGATACGACAGTACTGATTTTTTTCTAAACTTGTTAAATCTCAAAAACATTCCTTGTAATAATCATCTTGGCTCACCTGCCCAGAGACCTATGTCAAGACAAACCGTAACCACATTATCAATCAGCAGTAATTTATTGGTTCCATGTGCTAAAAACAACAAAGCAGTAAAAGCCCAACTGTTGAAGAAGTGTTTGTCCCAGAAGTCTCACTATGATAAAACCAACAAACCACTCTGCTGTTTACAAAAATGGGAGATAGTGATGATGCAGACATCAAAAGGTTTTGATCACATCAGATTTGTGAAAAGTTTGTGTCAAAAGCAGAGATCATACATTGAGGAATCATAAGGAATGGAATTCAGATGAAATTGGAAGTATTTGTTACCAGTGTCCAAACCAGTGTTACAGCATCTTGCCTGTGACAAATACTCTAGTCCTCAGAGTGACTTGTCCTAATTTTCCTGTTCCAGAAGACATTCCATCAGCAATCTCTGTTCCTGAGAAAATCCCTGAGAGTCTCCAAGCAGAACATTCCTCAGTGATTGTCCCTGTTGCTAAACCCAGTCCTATTATGTTACGAGATCAGGTCACATCTCAAAACCTAGTTCCAGATACACGGCAACCTGGACATGCCTGTTGTTTTCTTTATTAGTGTCTGTATAATTGCATGCCTATTGAAATGGCATTGTTTATATGAGACAGCTCAGTAAAGAGAAAGGATGTAGATCAGAGTGTGTGATATATATTTAAGAAGCATTCCAGTCAGTGGGCATGTGCATATAAGTACTGAGCATGTGCAAGCAAGAGTGCTATTTTGAGTAAGCAGCCAGAGTAAGAGCATGCATGTATGTAGTCAGTTAGTTATATAGTTCAATGTTCCTGCCATCCATCTTGATGTACTTGTATGCAATAAACTACTTAAATGAACACCCAAGCCTCATCATCTTCTTAATGCACATAAGACGCGTGACGGTATTGGTATGAGTGTCAAGTCTTTCTTAATAAGAGTGTTAGTTCTACTTCATGTTTTTATACATGGCCTGTTGTTTGAGGATCTGTTGTAGGAATTGCTAAGAAAAGAAGATGGGATGATAGGGTCTTTAAGCCATGTTTCAGCTAGTCTGGGTGAGACTGGAGAGCCTATTTTTTAATAAGTTACACAGTGCACCACCTGTTTTGATAATTGACCTATCATTTAAAAAGAGGTTATAACTATTACTAGAAATGAAGTGGGACAGACTGTCTTTACACCACGCTTCAGCTACTCTGAGTGGCAGTTCATAGCCTTTTCTAAGGCGTGACATAGCCTACTTCTTGTTTTAATCACTGATCTGCTATTTTAAGTATATTTCATAGGTATTGTTAAGAAATGAAAAGTGAAGCATACTGTCATTAAGCCACATTTCATTTAGTATGAATGAGAGCTTGCAGTCTGTTTAGTAGGTAACATATTGCCATCTCCTTTTTTGATACCTGCCCTCTTGTTTAAATAGATGTTACAAGTGCTGTTAAAAATGAAGAGACATATCTACTTATCTTAAGTTTTGTTTTAACCATTTTGGATAAGAATTTACAGTCTCCTTTACAAAGTAAAACAGTGACACCTCTTGTTTCATCCTTTGGCTATTGATGATGTATCTGAAAGTTTTGAGGGTTTGACTGATTCTAAACAAGTGGAATGGTAGATGCATTCTGAGCCGGACACCTAATTCAAGTGCTATTCCAATTATGTAAAGTCAAAAAATACATCTCTGTTAGCTGTTATTAAAGATAAATGAATCAACACAATGATTCTTTTATACTCAGCCATTACTAGCAGGATTACTGGAACATTAATGAATCATAAGCAGCAGACCTTCCTTTTGAATGTGACCTACATAAGAAAGCATGTTTCACCTGAGTGTTGATTCTTAGCATTTGTAATGTAGTATCTGTCTTCATACCATACCTCTCAACTTCTCATCTTCTTAGTGCAAGAACTCTGGATAAAGTTTAAAATAAGGGGGGTTAAAAGCCCCAAAATAGGGACAGATTTAAAAATTGCTCTTACAAACATTAGAACGTTGCTAAAAATAACAGGATTTGCATTAGCATGCATTTTCTGAAGGATATAAAGTCTGAAAGGCAGTGCAAGACTGGGTCTGGCATAACTCCTTTCAGCATTACAGTTTACTGTTTTTAGCTTTCTCTATGCATTTTCAGCCTTATATACATAGAGAAAAATAAAGCGTGAAACCATGGTTTTCTGCAAGAGCTAGGAGGCTGAAACTTTGCAGGCAGATAGCGTTCTATGCACACTGCAAAAGGGTAGTGCAAGACTGGGTCTGGCATAACTCCTTCTGCATGTCATTATCTAGTGACTTCAATTCTCAGAGATTTGCCAGAAAAAAAAATTCTGTGAGGAACAATCCAAAAATATGAGGCCAGAATGTGGACATTAAGAGGAAATCTGGACAGTTGAATGTATGCTTCAAACTTCTAATGGCTTTTTTTCTTTAAAGGAAACATCAAGTATTTCTAATTTTACAATTCAGTTTTTGAATTGATAGTTGATAATGCTGTTAGCAATGATTTAATTAGTTCTGGTAAGGCTGGTGAAGATTTTGCAGCCAGACTGGATCAGATCAGGCCAGCCAGTAAACTGAAGCAGTAAGTAAATCACTGGGCTTTAATTATAAACTGCCTGTTCTGCAGTTTACAAAGGCATAGCCATCATTACTTAGATAATGTAATTTTATGTACTAATCAATAACAGATGTCATGTTTCCTAACTTTTCTATCTTTGATTTTATTAATTATTCCCATTATGGATTGGATTGGTTAGGATATGAGCCACCAGAAGGACCATAGAGTAAGAACTTACATTTTTTCTTCAGACTTTTTCACAGCACCAAAGTACAATGTTGGGATAAAAGCTTGTCTTTGGTTGTCATTTCCTGATTTCATAGGATCATAGGAAGTTACAGGCTATTGGCCCTGGGTCCCTTACAAGCCTAGCCAAGAATTTAGCCCATGTTCTGACAAGTCAGCACCCGATGCCCCTGTCCAGCAGGGACACAGGTGGAATCCCAGTGGTGTATTTTCTGTTCCCCATCCAGTTATCCAGGTTACACTTAAAAAGGGTTAATGAGGTACTCTGCCATGGAGCGGCAGTCTATTCTACAGCAGGGGAGTCTCTGGGGCAAAAATCTGTCCTGCCAACAAGTCCTATTGATGTCACAGACCAGGTTGAGGTTGCGCATGCGGGTTACTCGAGTGGAGCTTGACGTGTGGATATGCAGCAGTCCCATTAAGGCAAGGTCTGAGATTGCTTTGTATACCAGAGAGAGGTCAGTTCTGAGGAGTCTGTAGGAGACTGAGTAGAGGGACAGGGCCTTTAGCCTATCTGTGTAGGGTAGATATTTGAGGTCCGGGATTCACCTGGTGAGGAACCTCTATGGTCTCTCCAGCTGGTGCATGTGCTTTGTGAGGTACATACCGAACGAGGCATTGTACTCAATAATGGGTCTTATAAGGGAAAAATACAGGGCTGTTATGACCACCTTATCCCTGGAAGAGATACCCTTACTAATGAGGTGAGCTATGTAGAAAGCTTTCCATACAATAGAGGCAATATGGTGGTTAAAAGTCAGTTTGCTATCAACCTGGGTGCCCAAGTCAGTTATGACTGATTGCATGCTTAGGACCTTGTTATTAATGTGATAATTTGTGGGGGCATCACTGTCCCAAAGCGGATGATGATGCATTTTTTGGCATTCAGTTTGATGCCATGTTTCTGGCACTACTCATATGTTTGGATGAGATGCTCTTGGAGGGTGTCCCTATCACTAGGGGAGCAGATGACAGCACCCAGCTTGCAGTCATCTGCAAACATGGTCAGCCATAGCCCACTGGTTTTGACCTGCACCTCAGAAAAGTATATCAAAACCAACAAAGGCTCCAAGACCAATCCCTAGGGTACACTACTCATTACGGGTTGACTGCTTGAGGTGGCTTCCCCTATTTTGAATAGATGGGTTCTATCAGTAAGCCAGTTTGCTACCCATCTGGTAACATATGGATTAATGCCTAGTTGAGAGAGTTTATCTATTATAACTGAGTGGGGAATAGTATCAAAGGGTTTAGTCAGGTCAAGGTAGGCAGTGTGCAATGTGTTCCCTCATCCATGGCTTTGGTGACTGTCTCAAAGAAGTCGACCAAATTTAACAGGCATGACCTCTCCTTGATGAAACCAAATTGTATGGGATCAAGTGTTTGGAGGTTGCCAATGTCCTTGTTAATGAGGTCTATGATAATCCATTCCATGGCCTTGCAGATCAGGCTAGTTAGGCTGATGGGTCTATAATTTCCTGGATAGGTGAACACTCCACCTTTGTGCAAAGGGATAACAGTGGCTGTCTTCCACTTGGCTGGGATGAAGCCAGTAATCAGGCTTTGGTTGAATAGGGTGCCTAATGGTGCTGCAAATTCCTGTCTGAGTTCATGTAGGATGCAGCCTGGGATGTTATCTGGTCCCATGGAGGCTGTATTTTTTGCCTATGAGAGGGCATTGGTGACCTGCTCCCTAGAGATAAAGGGAGGAGGGCAGGTGCTGGGGATGTCCAGATTTACTCATGGGGTGGACAGAGGGGTGAAGTTTTCACTGAACCTGTCTGTGAGCAGGTTGGCTATATCTATGGTGTTTGTGTATGTGGTGTCCTTGACCACCAGTTCTGAGCAGATCTGGGTGCTTCCCTTGAGATTGTGGACATATGCAAAGAAAGCCTTGTGATGGTCTTTAGTAGATGTGGCCATTTGGACTTGAAGTTTGCTTTCAAGGTTTTCTCTTCCTTGAGAAGGAGGATTTTGTCCTGTCGGGTATTCCTGTTTCCATGCAAGTATATAAGTGCTTGTATAATACTTTGGTGTAGGTTTGGACATATGTGCCATTTCCTATGGAGGGGAAGGGAGCTGTAAGCTGAACCTTCCCTCGGGAGGTTGTAATCAGCTTTCGAGAAGTTTTCTTGTTTGACCTTATCTAGGGGGTGGTTAAGGAAGATGGTGACTTCAAAAGTGACCACTTTGTGGTCGGATCTTACCAGGGAGGATGACACTGTAGGGATGCTGCATTGGTTACTCATGTTGGCTAATACCAAGTCCAAGATATTTTCACCTGTTGTGGGGGTGTCAGCCAGCTGGTCCAAGGCAGTTGCATTGACGACATCAAGGAATCTCTGGGCATTTGTGTTTTGGCATTAGTAGTTCTTCCATTCTATGATTAGATAGTTAACGTCACCCAGGATCAGGGTAAAGGGTTGAATCTTGATAAATTCAAAGAGGTCCAGATAGGTGGAGCAAGCATCTTGAATCAAAGTTGGGGGCCTATAGCTAGCTATGATTTGAACAGGGGTACTGTCAACGGTTAACTCCACCTGGAGTGTCTCCTGTGCATCATACTGTTTGACCACTCTGGAGGTGTGTATGTCTTTTATATTGCAACTCCACCTCATTTTGCTTTGCTGCCCACAGTTTGAGGGCTGAATATATGATAGGATGAGTAACCTGGTATGGAGTGCTCTCCGGAGCTTTGAATCAGATTTCTGTGACTGCAAAAATGCCAGCGTCTTCCAGGGTTAAGAATGCTTGCAATGAATGCAGTTTCATGTTCAAATAAACACGTTTTAATTAATACAGCATTTAGTGTATGGAATATTTGACTTTTAATGTAATATGCTATATTTCTAAGCTGCTCATGATACTTTCATCATTTTAATGTTACCTCCCTCCTCAAGCTGGGATCAAGTCCTTGAATTTAATTTCTTGAGATTCAAGTAACAGTCAACTCAGAGAGGATAAACTGTAGTTCTCATTGGGACTGTCTCCTGACTGTGTAGTTGTCATACCTGGTGGTTTATGCTGTTAAAATGGTTGGATATATACTTATTCTGTCTGAAGCATATAGCAATTTAGAACTAGATTGTGTTGGACAGTTAGATATATTACTTGTCAAGAGTGTAAGAATGGGTTACAGACATTCTGATAAAGGCTGAACGCTTGCATTCAGGACTTAATTTAATTGTAATTTATTTATTTATTTTTCTTAATTTAGTGTCTCAGTTATGTATTATTGTTGGTCCTGATATAATCAGTTCTATAAGGATGGGTCTGTTTCACTTTTCCAGATAAATCTATTTATCGTCTTGGAGTTAAAGTGCAAAAGGGAAAAAATCTCAATAAAATTTAACCTGCACGTGTATCTTCAGCAATGGAACCCTGACATGCTGGTCCTGCAGGCAATTCATTTTGCAGCTCCAGAGCATGGCAGACATCTATATGAAGGATTAAGGCTGCTGCAGCCTTTTAAAAAAAATTCCTTGTAGAAAACACTTAGCCAAGGAATGCTGGTTATACTGTATAATAGGAGCTTTAGCGGGAAACTCATCAATAATTCTAGACAGAAAGCATTTTTTTTCAAAGAATACTGGTTATACTGTGGATATAAAGGGACTTTTGAAAATACTCTGCTTAAACATTTCAGGAAGAAGACACCTTAAGGAATATTGGTGATATTGTGAATATAAATAGATTTTAGTCAGGTAAGAATGATGTCAGAGAGATGACCATGTACTGACAAGTACTAGTTATACGTATAAATGATTGGTTATAGTTCCAGTAATATACCCTACATCTATCATTGTCAGTTTGTCCTTTTATAGGAAAGCCAGTGTATTAAACCATAAGCTCACCCTGATATCCTGTCCATGAAAATTATCAACAAACAGGGAGACAAAACTTGCCTTTGGCAAAGCCAATACTCATATAGGAAATTTTCAGCTTAAGGAACTGGAATCCAGATGCAGGTCTCACTCCACAAATATAGGGACTTAATGATATACAAACTGTGTGCCTAAGTACCTCATACCTGATACAAGTCATTTAGGACATACTGTTATAAGAGTCTTTCCAAGACTACAAAACAAGTAGAGTGGTAGTGATACCCCCCATATATGTGCAAGTACCAAGGGATGATCACCTTTACCATAGTCGGGATAGAACCTGTGTTGCTCTTTCTGAGTCTGAGGCTCAACTCTAAGTCAAAGTCTGTTTTCTATCATGTTAAATAGACTTTTTTTGGAGGCTGGAGAGTATGATAGCTGGAACACAACCTTTTGTCTTCCTTTTTGAAAATGGAAACCGCTACTCCAGTTTGCTAGTCCAGAGCTACTGTCTCTAGAAATACATTTCTGTTTGCTGTGAGGCACCTATGAGGCATTCTCAGAACATCCTTACTACATATTAACATTTTATTTCTCCTGCCACCTTGGCTGTCTGGCCCAGCACACCACCAGCTGGTGATCAGATGACAGCTCAGATATTGGAAAGGACTGTTAGCCATGCCATTCCAATATCATGCAGTATCTTCAGATTTTTAGGCTGGGCCACATCAGAACTTGTAACTTTCATGGCAACCTTATATACAGAAAATCACTCCCACCATTTGCTTCTGGCAGTGCCTCTTTAAAGGAAGTTATGCTAAATGGGTTTAGTGGCTTCTGAAGTGCTCTTTCCAATTCCAAACAATTTCCTCAGACAAACTCAATGTTTCAGCATCCTAGGTGAGTACAGCCTGGACAATATCCTGCCTTAAAATTCTCAGCTGTTAGTTGAGTTGGCAGATCCTGTTTTTAATGATCCAAAAGGAAGTTTCCTTGGTCTTGTCAAAATACTCCCTTAACTACTCCTTTCCTCTCATCAGCTACCACAGCTACTGCCTTCCTGATCTGTTTGTACCTTCAGGTATACTTAGAGACTTCCCTATTGATAAAGAATTGAAAAGATATTGCTTTAATCCATCAGTTTACTTCATTGTTGGTATTCAACCACAAACCACCTTTCCACACTATCTCCTTGCTGCTGCCTTATCTGCACTCTGCAATCTGGTGTATGTGTGTGTGTGTGTGTGTGTGTGTGTGTGTGTGTGTGTGTGTGTATATATATATATATATATATATATATATATATATATATATATATATATATATATATATATATATATATATATATATATGTCACATTTACTTATTTTCTTTCCTTTGATAACATAAGTTAAAACTATTTCAGGTTATGGCATTTTATCTAGTTAAACAAGAGTTCAATTTTTACATAACATTTTTATCATTATTAACAGTTTCTATATTTCAGACATATGCATTGCAAGTTAAAGCTATGAAGTAATCACATTAATTAACCTGGTAGCTGAAGAATTCAAGAAAATTTAATTCACACTGCAAAGTGTTTAGATGAAAGTATTCAATTAAAATCAAGCCAAACAATCTGGAGAGTAAAATATTTCACTAGAAGTAGTCAATCCATATCTCTGGAAGGCTTAATTACATTTTTTTTCCCAGAACATCTAGACATATTTTTGTTTTCAAAATTTATTGAGCTTAAAAGTAAGAAATTTAAAGCACTGAGATTTAAGGGGTGTATGTCAGCCTGGGAGTTGGTGGACAAATCATGCTTCCTGCAGCAAACTGACTGCACATTTTCAATGAAATATCATTTAGTGAAATGTACATTGCTGGGATTTCTCTAATCCATTGAATTCTTCTTTCTACTAATGAAAATTGGGTTTCACTAGAATTTCCAGCAAGTGAGACAGTGATATGTGATCCGTGTGATGGCTTGTATGAGAGTAATGTTTTCCAGGTTATTACACATTTCAGAAAATGACAAGGTATACAGCTTCCCAATCTTACTAGAAGTTCATTATATTGCAAACCTAGATGTATTCAAACATTTTTCGCTGCATGCAGGAAAATATCACTGCTGACAGGAACACCAATGTTCGTTAGCAGAATTAGGTTTCTATAGCAAGTACGACAGAAACTACAAAAAGTTAACATCTTACCTAATTTTTGCAGGCAGCAGGTAGATATGCAGTGAAGTGTGGATCCCCCATAGATACTTTTTGGGGTAAGGGCTTCCTGACTACTAGCCAAAGGCACAGCAAGCCCAGACCGCAAAAAGATCCAAAAGAGATACAATAGTAGTAAAACACGGGGACTGAATCTTCTCTGCCAAAGACTAGTTTGTATTTGGAGGACCATACCTAAATCAAAAACAAAAAGTAAACTACTTATACATATATTAAGGAGATGAGTGTACTAAACAGATGCAAACATAAGCAGTAACACATGCTACAGTTTGAAGACATAAGACATTAATGTACCTTAATCTGGAGCAGTTTAATTTATACTATTGTACACTTATTCTGTTGAACTTAATCTGCACGTTATCTTGTTTGGAACTCAGCTACCTCATATACAAGTCTGATCTGTTTAACTTACTTTAGATAGTAGGTAGAGGCAGAAACACATTTTATATCAAACTATTTCATTAGATAATACTTCCAAATGCAGCTGATACAAAATTCACATTTTTTTTCTCTTTTTTTTCCTCGTGTGGCATTAAAGTCATCTGTTGCTAGCCACTGCTTCCCCTCAGTATCTGAATCTGATGCGTGCCGTTTAACCCCCCCAGGTTTGGGCCTGTTACCAGTTTTTCTGTACTGGCAGCTGAGTTCATTTAGAAGTGATTTCTGTGAGGCAGACAGGAAGTCAGAGCTCTCAGGAGAGTACGTCCTTAAACAGAGAGCTCCTTTGTTGGATCACAAAGGATCATATCTGTAAAACCATTGTTACATGATGGTGACATCATATAACTTGCTTTTGCACAAGGGCGGCACTGTACTATGAGGCTGCACAACTTGGCTAAAAGGAGAAACGGTGAGTGTCTTGTTTTAAGAATTTTCTCTTTTCTCCAGTATTGTATAGCCTTGTAGTTAGTATATATATAGAGAGATTGGCAGTGTGGTGTGGGGACCGATCTAACACACGGGGGTTGTATGCAGTTTTTGCATGATTACTTAATCCATGATTTTGTGCACTTTATCTATTTAACTTATAATGGTTTGCATTTTGTCTATGGGAGACACAATGTTTTGTTATAGACCCACCCCTGTTATAGAATTAGTAATCCTGCTTCACAGGGAGCTTTGACAATGACTCCTATTCCCTCTGCACAATACTGGACAGCACATTGTGCATAAGTGTGAGTGCAAACATTGTGAGAGCATCACTATGCTTCTGCTGTGATGCAAATGCCATTATCCTGCACAACTAATGCTTGCTAACACTTCGGACATTGGTTCTGACACTCCACTGGGAATCATAATGCCAGGCTTGCCTCAGCATACCACCATACTCTACCCTGACAAAGATAAGCAGGGGTACTCCTTGCTATTTCTATTCTGCTACCAATTGGCTCCATCATTGCCCTGATCACAACTTGAGCTGGGTTGCCTGGGTCATAGTCAGGGTGTCGTCCTTCTGTGCTACTGATTCAGCAGGTGTATTAACACAGGTGTTATCTTAATTTAACATAAAATAATATAACCAGAGAGACAACATAACACTGCATAATGATACCGTGAGACTATGTAGTCTACCTGTCATCACCCTTATCCTTCTCACCTATTTGCTCCTCTCTGCTAACTCCTTGACTTCTCTCTTCAGCTCCTGTCACTTCTTCCTGCAGTCCTCCCCTCAGGTATGCTGGTACCATTCCTTTGTGCTTGCCAGGCCTGCCTTTCTTGATTTGTTTCTGATCTGTATCCTGGTACTGCTATATCACACTCCTTTTTGCCACTGACTTATATTTTGGTTGTTTCAGTCATGTCAGCCCACTTCCCTATTATTAGTGCTGCTAATAAAGTTTTTTCCTTCCTAGGTTTCTATTCTGAGTCCATTCCTCCATCAGTCCATTCCTGTTCTGACACAATTCAGTCATTTTGCTCCTGGCTTTCCATGTGAGCTTGTGCTCTTGGCCTATCCTAACATTTTTCCCTGAGCCGTTTTTTATTCTCTTCCACCTTCTTGCATTTTACTCAGTATTTTTATCATGGATTTGCCTTTTTATATTACTCATCTTTCTGACCCCCCACTGATTATCCACCTCTGCTATAAAGTTTTTCCTACTAAGCCTTACTAATTTATCTCCTCCTCAAGGTGCTAATTGACATCCTTTCCTACTTATCAAATTAATCTCTGTTACCTTTTTCTCCCATCTGTGTCCATTCCTGTTCTACTATCATCCTCTGGTTCTTTCTTCATTTTGTTTGGTAAACTATTGTTTTCTTTGACAAATCCCTCCTTTTTCCCTAGCAGCCACTTCCTTCCAATGCCTTATTTTTTTCCTAAATGGCCTTCTCACTCCCAACTTCCTATCCTTTTCAGTTTAAATATACATTTGCCCTGAAATGCCTTCTCAGCATCTGTTTAAGAAATGCCTTTTAGAGTGGAATGAGATGTCAGTCCTTGCTAAAAAGTTATTCTTCCTCTTAGGCCCTGTCTCACTATTACAGTCGTTACCTTTTTACCTAGACTCTGAGCCAGTAGTTGAAATGCCAGATAATTACCTTCCTCATACTACAGCTGTTGGAGGGGATAGCACCTTTGAGGACTCAGTCATACTTCTCAAGGTCCTACAGGCTGTTTCACTTCCCTGGACCTTCCCAATTTCTCATCTTTGATTCCTTTTGACAGCTTATTAATTTGCATATAGACCCCCTATGAATGAGCATCTGTCTACTTTAAGAAAAAAGTAGCTGATTGTTAGGTCCATTCTACTGAGGACTAGGTCAATGATATTGCTTGCCTTCACCATGCTCTTCCACCCCTTAACTCCCAGCCGAATAATGATGATGATGATGATAATGATGATATTACCTATCACATTACTTCACTTGCAACTTATCTTTCTTCTGACTACCTCGTTCCACTGATTCTCTTTTCTGCTTTCCTTCTCTGGCTATGTCCCTTTCCTCTTCTTGTCTGTCTGCTTCCTAACTGCTTTTCTTCTGGAGCTGCCTTCTGGCTGATTATTTCTGACTCCCTTCTATAAGATTTCTTCTACTTACATCTCCTCTCTGTCTTGGTTTCCTGTACTTTAACAACTTTCCACCTTTTCTCTTCTTCATGTTCTTGCTTACCACACCCCTTTGCCTGCTAGTGCTGTCCTTTCATCTGATGCACCACTTGTCTGTCCTCCTCTGACTATAAATGACCGAGTAATCATTCTTATGCCTTTTGCTTTTCTACTGTGTCTTAACTAGTCGATTTTTGCTGCTCCATGTTATCCCATACCCCACAGTCTTGCTATGTTTCTCCCATTTCACTAACTAATCAACTACCTTCTCTCCTACTTCCTTCTCCAAATCTTTCTACATCTTTTGAAAATGCCACGTCTCTCTTTCTCTCTCTCTCTCTCTCTCTCTGTCTCTTTCTCACACCTGTTCAGTGATAAATCTTCTGGGATTCCTTCTTTCATTCCTTTTAAAACTATTATATGTTCCATCCGTAAACTAGTGCACCTTGTTAAATTAATGTCAAATATCAGCTGTCTGGCTCCTTTCAAAATTCAGAATAAACTAACCTACCTCAATCTCAAAAGTTTACTTTTGGCCATGATACAGAACATGTAAATTCAAAGAAATGTTTTCAAATAAAACAACACTGCAATGAGCAGACAAATGTGAAAAAATGATGTGACTATAAAAGCTAAAAACAAAAATCAGTTTTACTCACAGAATTTTGTGTTTTATAGTTGCAGCAGTTGTTGTACCCAATATTCCCTCCTGAAGTTCTTAAATTCTCATCTGGGATTCTACTTTTAGCTTTGAGAATTCACTTAGGTCTGATAACAAAGTAAATGGACGCCCATGACTTTTGAAATTGTTTTCATCATTTGCTTCAATTTTTAGGGCTGTGGTAGTGCAGCGGTTAGCATTGTCGCCTCACAGCAAGAGGTTCCCACATTCGATTCTCGGCTGGAGCACCTTCTGTGTGGAGTCTGCATGTCCTCCCCATGGTTGAGTGACGTTTAAAGACATGCAGGTAGGTGCGTGCGTGAATGGATGTGCCTTTTTCGAAGGTTGGGCATCGGGCTGGCACTCAGCACTGTAAAAATCCACTGCCAATCATTAGCAGACCGGAGTTCTGCTGTGGCGACCCCTAACCGGAAAAAGCTGAAAGAAAGAATTTGCTTCAATTTTTAGGTGTATGTGGTTATACAGTAGTCAGTCCATTGATTTGTTATCAAGATTTTGCTGATAAATAAGCTTGGTATCAACACATCACTAATGCTTAGTGCTGATGGTAAAGTTCAGCCAACGAATTCTCCAACTTGAGTTACGGCGCTGCATGGAGATAATGTAAAATAAAGGAGGAGTGCAGGTGAAACTGCTGCACTATGTTTTATATATTATTAACCATGTGTTTGCGCAAATAAGTGTATTTAATGATTACTAATGTTGGTAAAACAAGGGCTTTTTATTAATTGGTGATGAAGTTAGTGTCAGTTTAATTGTTTTTGAAAATTGCTTATTTAACCATCTTAAATAACTGAACTCCTAACAATGCCATTCAGTGAAAACCAAATGCTAAGCTCGGTGCTTAGCATATAGTTGAGTTGAGGTCTTTTTTCAGAGAATATCTTCACATAAGTCTCCTTTCTCTCTTTCTTCATTTTAAGTTTTGCTTAATACTCTTTTTACTCCGTAATGTACTTTCCTTTGATAGAACACTGAGTTAACAGTGCTCTGTCTCCTTCAGTTCTATTACAGTGATTTTATTTCATCCCAAAACATCTTCCCTCAGCTTACTTATTCTGCACTATGAATTACTAACTTGTTTGACTTCATTAATACATCAGTTTTGTGCTTCCTCATGTCACATGTTACCAGAACCTGTCTGGAAGTTACAGTGATTACTATTAAAATACTTCTGTTCTATTTTGTATTTTTTCTTCAGCAAGTAGTAACTGGATACCTATGGTTTTCTTAAGTATTATTATGTATACATTCTCATCAAATGACAGCCCTTCTATGTCCTGTTTCAATTGAAATACACAGTGAAAGTAAAACAATGTTTCAGAATCAACAGCTTTTTGAAATATATGACTAGTTTTAATTTCAGCATGTTTGAGCCAGTAACATAAATTGCAGATACATATTAATACATATTTAATGTAGCTACAAAATAGGACTGTTTGGCAGTTAAGAGTATACTGTAAGTTTTTGATGTGGTATGGATCTGAGAAATGTTTTATGTGTGGCGTGAAGTATATTTGACCTGAAATGGAAGAATTTAATTGGCATCCACATTCAAAACTGAAAACATTGATTAGTTTTCATTTACAGCAATTGCTAGCATAGCTAAATTCTCTCTTTTGTTTTTGAATAATCATAGGATCATAGGATCATAGGAGGTTACTAGGCTATTGGCCTTGAGGCCCTTATAAGCATAGCTAAGAGTTTAGCCCATGTTTAGACAAATCAGCACCCAATGCCCCTGTCCAGCAGGGACATGGGTGAAATCCCAGGGGTATATTTTCTATTTTCCATTCAGTTATCCAGCTTGCACTTAAAAAGGGGTAAAGAGGTACTGCACTTGATGTGGAGACGGAGTCTATTCCATAGATGGGGGAGTCTCTAGGACTGAAATCTGTCCCCCCAACAAGTCTTGTTGATGTCACAGACAAGGTTCAGGCCAAGCGTGTGGGTTACTTGAGTGGAGCTTGACTTCCGAATATGCAGCAGTCCCATCAAGGCGGGGTCCGTGATTGCCTTGTATGCCAGACAGAGGTCACCTGTGAGAAGTCTGCAGGAAACTGAGTAGAGGGATAGGGCTTTTAGCCTATCGGTATATGGTAGATGTTTGGGGCCCTGGATTCTCCTGGTGAGGAACCTCTGTGGTCTCTCCAGCTGCTGCATGTGCTTTGCAAGGTACATACTGAAAGGGGCATTGTACTCAATAATGGGCCTTATATGGGAAGAATACAGGGATGTTATGACCTCCTTGTCCCTGGATGAGATACGCTTACTTATGAGGTGAGCCATGTAGAAGACTTTCCGTACAATGGAAGCAACATGGTGGTCAAAATTCAGGTTGCTAACAACCTAGGTGCTCAAATCCCTCACGACTGATTGCTTGCTTAGGACGCTGTTATTAATGTGATAATTTGTGGGGACATCACTCTCCCCAAAGGGGAATATGATGCATTCTTTGGTATTCAGCTTGTGGCCATGTTTCTGACACCAGTCATTTGTCTGATTGAGACCTTCTTGGAGGATGTCTACATTACTAGGGGAACTGATGACAGCACCGAGCTTGCAGTCATCTGCAAACTTGGTCAGCCATAGCCCTCTGGTTTTGGCCTGCACCTCAGAAAAGTATATCCCCAATAACAGAGGCCCCAAGAGCGAACCCTGGGGAAAGACGCTTGTTATGGGTCTACTGCTTGAGGTGGCTTCCCCTATTTTGACTACATGGGTTCGATCAGTGAGCCAGTTTGCTACCCATCTAGTAACATATGAATTGATGCCTAGTTAAGAGATTTTATCTATTATGCCTGAGTGGGGAATATTGTCAAAGGCTTTTGCTAGCTTAAGGTAACGGTGTGCACCATCTTCTCTCGTCCATGGCTTTGGTGACTGTCTCAAAGAAGTCGACCAAATTTAGCAGACATGAACTCCTCTTGACAAAGCCAAACTGTGTGGGATCAAGTGTTTGGAGGTTGCCAATGTCCTTGTTAATGAGGTCCATGATAATCCATTCCATGGCCTTGCAGATCAGGCTAGTTAGGCTGATGTGTCTATAATTTCCCAGATTGGTTGATGCTCCACCTTTGTGTAAAGGGATGACATTGGCTGTCCTCCACTCAGCTGGGACAAAGCCAGTACTCAGGCTTTGGTTGAATAGGGTGCCTAATGGTGCTGCAAGTTCCTGCCTGAGTTCATGTAGGATGCAGCCTGGGATGTTATTGGGTCCCACGAAGGCTGTATTTTTTGCCTTTGAGAGAGCAGTGATGACCTGTTCCCTAGATATAAAGGGAAGGGGGCAGGTACTGGGGATGTCCTGATTTACTAATGTGGGGGGACAGAGGGGCAAAGTTTTCACTGAATCTGTCAGCCAGCAAGTTTGCTATATTTACAGCATTTGTATATGTGGTGTCCTTGACCAGATCTAGGTGCTTCCTTTGAGGTTACAGACATATGTGAAGAAGGCCTTATGACTGTCTCTAATAGATGTGGTCAATTTGGACTCGAAGTTTGCTTTGGAGGATTTCACTAGTGTTCTTATTTGCTTGTTTGGGCTATGGGGACATTGCTTCCAGTTGACACCTGCTCCTTCTTGGTTTTGGACAGCAATATTTTCTTTTGTTATACAGTTTATTTATTGCAGATGTCCACCAGACAGGTTTACTCTTCCTTGTGGAGGATGATTTAGTCCTGTTGGGTATTCCTGATTCCATGTATCTATATAAATGCTCATATAATGCTTTGGTGTAGTTTTGGATATTGGTTCCAGTTCCTACAGAGGGGGAGGTGGCTGTGAAGCTGTTTATACCATCCATCAGGAGGCTATAATCAGCTTTGGAGAAGTTTTTACGTCTGATCCTGGCTAGAGGAGGGGTGGGGGTGGGGGAGATGGTGACTTTGAAAGTGAACGCTTTGTGGTCAGATCTTACCAGGGAGGATGATACTATAGGGATGCTGCAGTGGATACTCATATTGGCTAATACCAAGTCCAAGATATTATCACCTCTTGTGGGGGTACTGACTAGCTGTTCTAAGGCATTTGTATTGACAAAATCAAGGAATCTATGGGCATTTGTGTTCTGGCATGCATAGTTCTTTCAATCTATGCTTGGGAAGTTAAAGTCACCCAGGATCAGGGTAAAGGGTTGAATCTTGATAGATTCAAACAGGTCCAAATAGGCAGTTTGGGCATCTTGAGTCAGATTTTGGGGCTGGTAGCTAGCTATGATTTGAATATCGGTCTTTTCAATGGTTAACTGCACCTGGAGTGTCTCCTGTGCATCATAATGTTTGACCAGCTTGAAGGGATGTATGTCTTTAATGTATATTGAAACTCAACCTCCTTTGGCTTTACTGCCCACAGTTTAGGGTCTCGGTGTATGATAGGATGAGTAACCAGGTAAGGCCAGGCTGCCTTCTGCAGCTTTGAACCAGGTTTATGTGACTGCACAGATATCGGCATTTTCCAGGGTTAGGAATGCTTGCAATAAGTGCAGTTTCATGTTTAGATGCCTAGCATTTAGAAGCATGAACTTTAATTTGTGTTTTGCTGAAATTTTTATGTTGGTAGTTTTGACCTCATCACTTTTCCTAAAAAAAGCACTATAAGGGAGGCAAGAGCCTTTGTCAGAAGCCTGAAGCCCAGGTGAGACAGATGCAGGCCACCTCTGTCAAAGCATCGTGGTCTGTCACTCATATCATCCCAGGCTGTCAGGTACTGGATTCCCCTGGAATGACACCAGAATCCAAGCCAATTGTTAAAGTCAGTCATTTTCTGTTTGTATTGAGGCAGAATGTTGCTTAAGGCTAGGGACATACCTGCCTGGGACATATAATCAGCAAGCTCAATTATGTCTCACTTCATATAGTCCAGAGAGGTACGTCTCAAATCATTCACGCCAACATGGGTTATGAAAGAGTCATAACAGTACCTGTTGTTGAGAGACTTGAGTGTGTATGTGATATGGCAGATTTGGGCACCTGACAGACAACTAACCGTGACTTTCTCCTTATCCAGCCTGGTGAGAGGCACATCTGTGTGTCTCACAATGGAGTTTCCTATGACTAATATGTTGGGTTTATGGTGAAGCCTTAGTGGCTGTGAGGCACAGGTTTGTGGACTATGCATGGTATCTGGTGTGGAGGGCTGTAGAGATTGTGTGTATTTTTGCCTCGGACAATTTGGCAAGGCAGTATAAGATTAGAAACAATGGATATTTAATAACATCATGCTGGCACGATGTAGGATTACCACCTTTTCAGATGACCAAAGTGGAAAAATTCTAAGGACAGTCCATAGAATAAGCTAACAAAAAGAACCTGGGACTGGATTTATGCATAAGCACACAATAGTATAAAGTGTGCAGGGTGCACTTTTCTACAATAATGCAATTCATAGTCCTGCGTTTCTGCATGGCACTGAATTGCATTAAGTAATAATTTGCAAATCTGTGAAACATTTAAATAATTGCCCAGGAGAACATTATGCCAATCTATGGAAGACTGTGGAGACAGGTATGTACATACAGACACACACACACACACACACACACACACACACACACACACACACACACACACACACACACACAGACACACACACACACGTACTAAATTACAGGCATCCAGTCGTACTCTGCTGCACTTACATCCTTATATAGTGGCACATTCAATCACATAGACACAAATACACACAGACAGATACACACACACACACACACACACACACACACACACACACACACACACACACACACACACACGCACATATGGCATTCTGAGCAGAGTGCAGCTGCTCTCCTTCACCCTGCTTGTGTTCTCTCACTGAAATGCAGAGCGGTAAGTGGCTCATCTATCGCATTCATTTACCCATTTTGTGCAGGGCTATGAGCAGATCTTATATAATAAACATATTTATGAACCACCATATTATGCAGACATTTCTTACACTGCAGTGCATTGTGATGTGTAATGGCCTAACATAAATATACTGTACCCCAGAACCAGATTACCACATTTCATTTGGTTCTAAAGGTTTTCACTGCTGAGTAGTACAAGGCTTCCCTGCTGAATAGTATGGGGTCTAAGATCTGGGGCACCACCGTGTGCTATACAAAGCTATTTCTGCAGCTTTGCATGCACAAATTGTCTATAAATTCCAGCCCTGATTTCAATGCATTTTTAAGATCAATAGTTACATCTGTTGAAAGTTACTTTGTTGTGAATCATGTTAATATAACTCAGCTGTAGTATACAAAATGTAAAATCAATATTAAAAACAAGTACTACTGTCAATTATCTCATGTTGTATTACTTCAAAAAATATTGCTGCATGAAGGTCACGTTTATTTTTGTTAAGCTTGATGAAACCTATTGTCATACTCTGTTTTTTTGGGTCAGGGGCCTCAGAAAGGAGAGAAAAGGTGTCAAATAAATATAAAACTTTTCCCTCTTGTTTTAGTTTGTACACTCTCAGAGGTATTATATAGAGGTCAGAGGTGCACTGGGAAAATCCCCTAAATTTTGGGGTGAAAAATTGGGGTAAAGGCGGAGCAGTGATTATTACATAGTGTATGGTGATCGCTTTAAAGCAATGGTTTGGCACATAAGCTGAAATGTTGCAACTATTGTTATTCAATAAGTAAGATGTTTTCAGTCATGATATAGCAGTGCATTTATGCTGTGGCTTGATCCTTCACCATCCAGGACGCTTTGGAAGTAATTTTTTGACAGCCTCTGCATATGTTGGTTTGGTACATAGGTGTGCTTATGTGGATGGTCCAGTTTTAAGTGGAAGGTTTTCTTCCATGTTGATAAGAGATCTTCACTATTAACAGATCGCATTGTAAGTATCAAATATGAATTTATCATCTGTGAGCATTAGGCGGTATTACACTGCCCATGGGCATGCTGTGCTGTGTTGGTGGCTACATACAAGACAAAAGCTGATTTGACATCCATGTCAGCCAGTTGATTTTATTTTTTTGCAAGTGATCAATGACACAGGTATTACCTACCAGTTGTCTGTTAAAAAGGAGGTTACAAACAATATTTAAAGCTGGCTGCAGTCAATAGCTGAATGAAAACTAACACTCAGAGATTTGATGTTTTAGTAGTTTAAGGTATGAGTAACAGGTATTTCTCTTCTGCAAGAAGATCAGAGAATTAAGATGATTTAGTGAACAGGTACACAGGGAATTAATATTGAAGTCACAATAACAGTCATTAGTAAAGTTTATAATAAAGGTAACATGCAGTTTGCTCTGCACTGAGTCTCACAGCACAGCAGAAAATTGCAAGGTTTTGCAATGAGCAGGGAGACGGATAACTGTAACGGTGGATAATATGGTGATGCTGATACTGTTGTTAGAGTTAATATAAGTGGCTTGCATTGACACAGTGCACTGTTCCCTAGCACTGAATGACGCATGGCTCAGTGCAGCCCAAACAAATAGAGCATAGTGATAAGAAAGGCACTACTATTTAAAAGGACAAGGCTAAAGCTAGAAATAGCCAATTTTATTATGTACTAGTTAACTGGGGTAGGGCAATGATTCGCTTGGATCATTTTCAGGCACAGCCCAGGGGTTACACACATATACAACAATAAAACAATTAAAACATCTGAATAACCACAACTCACTATATCTATCTATGACAATTTGCTCCATGTACTTTTTGCATCAATAAAGAGGGGAAGGTACAAGAAAGTAAAAATTAAATATACATTACAACAACAACAGACAAAGCTTTATAATAATTCTATCACATTACACTATATATATAGCGTCATTCCACTGCACGCACAGTGTGCGTTAATGGAATATGCAAAGAACATGAGTGTTTAGAAAGTACAGATAACAGAGGTTGAAGAGGGTACAATGTGGAAAATAGGAAGGGGAGGTGGAAGTTAGGGGAGGTAAGTCCAGCAATGATGCTGTCAGTCCTAACTCAGATGTTCATTGAGGCAACATTTAAACTGTGCCTTTTTCAGAAGAAAGTTTTGTTGTGAATGTGTGCATGGAAGTAATTTGTTCTCTGATGACTACCTAGACTTTTGGGAGCAAAGACTGCAAAGGAGTAATATGTACAAGTTAGTTCACGGGGCCTACAAGTTTGGAATGGACTTGCAGACAGACCTTAGACTATATGGTGAAATGGGACTTAATGAATGTTTTCTTGCTCCCTGGGTTAGCCAATCATCCAGAGCACAAGTCGGTTACATTCTCAAACAAAGCAACAACACTTAATGCAGAACTAGAGTTTTCTACCAACGCAGCCAAGTAATAACAGATGAGCTTAACTCGGAATTTAAATATAAATAAAATTCTACTTCCCTGGATATAGAGCAAATCAGCAGCAAAGTCACACAGCTGCAGCAGGAGACCTGTTGTGCAGTTCAGTGTAGCCTGGCAAACTAGAGTACAGGGGCAAGTAAGACACTGTTTTTAAACAAACAAGACAAAAATTTAACAATAGCCAATCAGTATGAATTTTCTCTTTTTCCTTGAGTGGCACCCAAGCACCAGGCAGTTACCTTCTGTCACAAAGGAAGAAGTATTTACTGTAGAAATAGACTTTCCTTCCAGCACAATCCAGTAAAAAAATAGTTTATTATAGAATTTAAATATAAATAAAAATAAAATTCCACTTCTCTGTATGTAGAAAAAATTAGTAGCAAGGTCATGTCAGGTAAAACTCAAAGCAGCAGGAGACCTGTTATGCAGCTCAACACAGATCACCAAAATAGTGCTAAAATAGCAACTTGGTGCAGCTAATATGATGTCTCACCTGATGCCCTACCACTGGCTCATTCAGCCTCTGCAGTTGTGGCTGGTCCACAGTATTAGGACATGAATGTCCACCTGAAAGACATCTTCATTCTTCACCAGTGGGCAAGCTCATCTTCTGCATCAGTCCCACCATGAGCCACATCAGCCAGACATGGCAGTGAATGCGCCTGTACCTCCTGTTCCTCATTATGTGGACCTGCAAAGTGGAGAAACAATGGGAAAACTGCCATAAGTATGACATGTAAGGGAAATGTAGTTGCCTGTAAAACACACAGCAGTCATAAGCATCCTGTCTTGCAGCCAGCCTCTCCTGTCTTCTGTAGTTACCCAACTGACTGAGCTCTACCAATTCATAAACTGAAAGAGAAAAATCCATACAGTAAGACCCTCTGAGTGACATGCATTTGGGAGGAAGAGATTATTACAAAAAAAAAAAATAAAACAAAACTGATATCTGTGGGTACTTTCTTTCCACCTCAGCTTCCTATTCCTGTAGCCAGTCATACATGCAGCACGTGAGGTCACTTTAAGGGTACCCACATTGCTCTGAAGAGCATGGGATGTGCATAGCTTTAGATAGCCTCTGTCCATGGCAACATCAGATGTCCACTTTCCTGAAGGATCTACAATAATGACTCAGTAGCTCTTGCCTGTGCTGTCTGTGAAGGAAATAAAGAAAAATCTTTGCCACCTTCACACATGATGCAGGAATTCTACACCTTCAAGTGCTAAAAGTTACCTCTGACTCGTATGATGCTGAAAGCCAAATGATAATACAAAATGCCAGGCAATTGCATACTTACATGTGTTCAAGATTCATACTGCCCATCTCTTCAATACACTTGCATGTGTAGTTCAAGAATCTCATGTACTTGTTGTGTGAAAGACTTTGGTGCATAAAAGAAGAACGATGTGATTCATAGGAATACATTCATAATGTTGAGTGCTTATATTATCAAAGCACATAGCATTGACCATAGAAGGTCAAAACACAAAACAAGAAATCCACTGCAGATGCCGTCTTTGTCCAAGATTGCATTATGGTGGGGAAATGGAAAAAACAGTCCCTGCTGTACTGCAAACTCCAGCAACATGCTACTGGCTATTTAGTGCTTCTAAAAAGTCTGGTACCACGTAGCATCGATGTGTGCGTTTTGACCTTATGGGGTTGATGTTATGTGCTTCAATAATGTAAGCACTCAATGTTCTGACTGTATTCTGATGCATAGGCGTTTATGATTCCTTATTTCTCTACACAGCAATCAACATGAGTATAAAACTATGGATATTGCAGCATCATTGCCATTTTGTTTGCATTCAGTTTCTCAAGGAGCACGATATTTTGCAGTGTTTTTTTTCGGAATTTTACAAGTAAGGAGTATATTTTCCATTCTGACAATGGTCTTTAACATTAATAGCATGATAGAACATTAGGCATGTTACCAAGGAGTATATGTATGTGTTAACACGTTTTGTTATGTTTGCACTGCTTGTTGTCTACATAATTTAGTCATGACAGCTGCACTTAATCTGATTTTGTGGTACTTTACCTTGCCATGTTTGCAGATTATTTTACAGGTTAAACTTTGTCAAACAGTATTATGTTATTCTATGTTTATATCTACAGGGTCTGCTTAGTGTGAATATGTACCTCTTTAGTACAGGTGAATTCATATATTTCACCTGTTTAAACAAGAGTCATCATGTCCACAGAATGTATGAATTTCAGCAATGTTCAAAATTACATGCTGCTGTAGGTACTCAGAAAGCGTGGTCTATGGCTAATGAATAGAGAGGTGTAGTTCAACCATTGTGAAATCTAGTGTGGCAGTCCATACTAAGGGATATCAATGCTGTGGCTGGGCATAGCAACACATTCACACAATGCTGCAGTCCATGACTGGTATGATCACCCTTGTCAAGTAGAAGACATGGGACACTTTATCTGAGAGATTCTCTACAGTGGTGGTCCTTTAGAGCCCACATGATTGACAGATATGAAAGAATTGTTTTGTGTTTCCTGGAGGAGATGATGCAATAGGATTTACTCTCAGCAGTAGTATGGATGCAGTTGCTGGACTAACACATCCCACCTGTGTCTCAGTGAGTGATAGAGTAAGTTCATGGTATTTAGCAGATATTGATATATAAAATTATTATACCCAGCATATGTGATAACTTTATATTGATAAAGTTATCACATATGCTGGGTGTATCCTAACAAGGTAGGCATGATGCATATTTCATTTCACAGGCACATTGGGAGTGTAACTCAGTGCTGCCACCAGGGAAGGAATGGTTGAGGAAAGGTACAAGGAATTTGATGCATTTACTTTCTTTCCCCTGTATGTCACATAGGCAGCCATGTAGCATATGTTATTGTGTTAATTATTGCTCTGTTTTGCATTCATATGTAGAAGCAGTGATGGGTAACAGGCAGAAATGTTTGTGGCTGGACAAGAAGCTGATATCTGTACTTCTACAAAATCTGGCAGTCATACTGAATGGGAATATGGCATAGTCAGCAGGCACAGTGATTCTCATTTCTGTGTCACACCTGGATGGGAGGCTAAACTCCACAAAAAGTGTATGTACAGCTGAACATAATAAGCACACTCTGACTGTACTGATTCAACACACACCATCCTCTGTGATGAGGGACACATGGGTCCTACTCCTATGTCTGAACTGCCTCCATGGGAATACCGACTGTACCTACCACAGTCCAGCAACTCAGGAGTACCTATTGTCATCACAATTCATTATTTCCTCTGAAATGTACGCAGCACTGGGCAGGAATATTTAGATCTGAAGAAATGTCATCCTGTACTGTCAGATAGTCAACAATGGAGCTGGTAAGTGAGTTGAATGACATTTGTGATGAAGTTATCCTGCAGTGTCATGAGCTCCTTGCAAATGTGCAGCACAGACATCCCAATATAACTGATCTGCTGAGGTCTGTGGAGGTACACACCACCTCAATGAGCACTTCTATGTATTGGACTGCCAGTGCTATTATGTCTGCCCAGACATACAGAGTTGCTTATGGTCAGATATGATACAGACATGGGTTGAATCTATATTTGGACCTTTTAAGGAGGCAAACTCAACAGTTGTGTATAGAACTGTGAGAAAGCCTACCATCTCTCATTATGGGTAGCAATGACTACCTAACTCCAGTTGTGGAACACCTTAAGTTTCATCCAGGTTCAGGTCACAGACTGGTACACCATCCCTGTCAGGGATGGTCTATTAAGCAGTACCTCTTGGTAGCAAAGGGACATCAGGTCAAGGTCACATAAAGATACCCCATCTCTCCCACAGGAGGAAATCACCTTTGACGCAATTAATTCATTTACGTACCTAATACATCCCCTGCATGTGACCCCATGATATGTTTACTCCACCCAATTGGTGCCAACAGTCTTGTATTATTGTGTGCCAGTGGGTGCTGACATTTGTTTTATGCCTACTATGAAATCATGAAAACAAAAAAAGCTAAATTTCACCAGGAGATGTGGGGATAAAATAGTAAAACCTTGGTCTTGTGGCACATTGTCATTGACACTTTTTTGGGGTGTTTTCTCCTGTGAAATCATAAGTGTGACCCATAGTACCCTCCCTCTGAGCTGCAATGAGCTGTCTTATGCACACAGTAACAGCATAGCCTGACAGATAAACTGCACGCATCATGTGTAGTCTGTGTAAGTCTGCCACTTTATGAAAGTTGTGGCTCATAATTTTCAGGCTGATGCTGCACCTTGTCAGTGCTCTCATGTATTCCATATGCTACTTCCTAGGGGATATCTTACATTGCATTATGCTGTGTCCACTTGGGTACCTGTCAGATTACGTAACATGTGGTCACATAGCTGGGGTGATTATCCTGATTATGCATAAGCATCTTATGAAACATGGCACATATGGCAAACAGCCTGATAGCATACTGTTGAGACCTACAAGATGGACCAGAGCAACAAACTGATGCCTTCATTAGCCACACATATTCAATGATGTTCTAAGTCTGGACATGGGCAGTGATGTAAGTCATTACTGCCACAGGTTCAGGGTTTTACGTGGGGAGAGTCATGAGGCATAGTTCAAGGGGGTAGCAATCATCATCTTCAAGATACAGCACAGCACAACACAACACAACATTTGTTTCAACATTTATTCTACACACTGTGCAGACATACATCTACTGTATGACCCTTTGGAAAATCACCACACTTAGTGTGGTCATACAGGTCAGATAAATTTCAAATGCGGGAATCATCTGAACAACAAGAGTGCCCCCCCTACACATACACTGGAAATAATTCCCTGTGCATTAAAGTCGACATGGAAGCTCAGAGAATGATACCCTTTCCTATTGATATGCCTCTGTGACTGTGATCCAGATAAAGCACTTATTACCACCCATATGAGTGTGCTCTATGGCAACCAGTACTTTTTTATTTCTCCAAATCTTTGGGGTTTCTAATACTATGATGGGAATGGACCCCATTCCTAAGTCAAAGTAGGATTAAAGTTCATGAAATTAGTATTGATTCAATCTTTGATGTCAGCCAAAAGTGCTCTTCATAGTACCTGCAATGTGCCCAGTAATGACTCCTGCAATTCGTATGGAGTTATATGGATTGGTAACATATCTAAATACAGTTGCAGATCCTTTTTATAAGACCCATTGCTCCTACTACTATTGGAACTGTCTGGGTATCTTTTTCCACATTGCCCTCATTTCTGCCTGCAGATCCTGATATTTTATGACTTTGTGTCTCTCTGTACACAAGACCCTGTAGTCACTGGGTGTGGTGATTTCAATGATTAATGCATCTTTTGTCTTATTTTCTTGGACCTCTATATCCAGTTTTCTGGCATCTATCTTTTGAACTGTTGGTAATGGGTAATCCCATGTGATATAAACTTCATCATTTTCTATGATGCTTTGTGGCTGATTTTTCCAGTGTTTTTCAACCACTTCAATATCACAATGTTTGCACAATCCCCAGTGCAACAGTCTTGCCACTTTATTATGCCTTTCAGTATACAGTCCTTCTGCCATTAGTATGTCACAACCAGCAACAAGGTGTGTAACTGTTTCCAGTTTGGTTTTACAAAACCTACATTTCTGTTTCTCCCGCTTGTTCAATAGACTTTTTAAACCAGCGAGTACGTAGCCCACTGTCTTGGGCTGCTAATATTAAACTTTCATCTCTTGGTTTGAATTCACCTTTCCTTAACCATTCCTGCATTTGTTCCTGATCAACATAACATTCTCCGAGAAGTTTTCTATACTTCCAACTATATTTATGCTTTTTTCTCATTTCTTACCTTCTCCTCTGATCCTTCATCTTATATTCTTTCTTTTGTTTTTTTGGCACAGTCAGTTGCTGCCTGATTTTTATCTACTTCTGGTGTGATTTCCATTCCTGCTTGACACTGATATGCTTCCGCTAAATTAAGCAGAGAAGTCATCTTAGATGTATTCTTCTCATGTTTCAAAACTTTCACTACCTTTGGGTCATGTGAGGTAATTTTATATGTGTGGAATCCTATGATTGCAGATCTATACATGTAATTAATTTCAAGGAGGCCTATCCCTCCTTCGGACTGGGGAATATATAATCTTGGTATACACTGATTTTTATAAATCATTTGGTGAGCATGAAGCATTCTTCTTGTTTTCCTATCTAATCTAGCCTACACATTTTGGGGTTAGTCAGTCATTCCAAAACTGTAAGTTAGGACAGGAAGAGCAAATTGGTTTATAGTATGGATTTTGTTCCTAGATGTCAATGCTGTTTTCAGAATTAATTTAAGTCTTCTAAAGTATTCCTTACTAAGTTTTATTTGCATTTATTCATGTTTTATTGTTGATCCTATATCAATTCCCAAATATTTATACACTCTCTCTTGCTCAAGTTCTTTTGTATCACATTCTTGTCTCAAACTGATTTTTTCCTGGTGCTGCAGTTTTCCTACTTTAAAGGTCGCTTTAGCACACTTATCTAGACCAAATGACATTCTTATATCATCTGAAAAAGTTTTGACATTCTGCAGCTGTGCTTTCAGTTCCTCATCTGATGAGCTGTACACTTTTAAATTATTGACAAAGAGAAGATGAGAAGTCTTTACACTTTGTTGTTTTAGGAGGCAAATTGTAGCCATGACCTAAGCTGTTAGGTAAACAGCTTAATGGGTTAATGGCAAGGCAGAATAGCAATGGTGACAGTGAGTCACCCCAGAATATCCCCCTTTGAATTTTTATCCCTGGGATAATAATCTGCCCATTATCATGGCTTAATTGCAAAGTCGTCTGCCACTGTTTCATGGTAACTGTAATGTAGTCAATCAGTGTAGGGTGCATCTTAGACATTTTTAAGCACACTTTTATCCATGAATGTGGGATACTATCAAATGCTTTTTTTATAGTCAATCTATGCCATACTTAAATTCTTCCCTTTTTACAGTTAACTAGTATGACTTTATTGAAAAACAAATGATCCTTTGTTTCATATGACTTTCTTTTATTGTCCTTTTGTTCTACTGCCATAATTGAGTTTTCTTCTAAATGAGTATAAACTCTGTTGGCATCAATTCCTGTGTATAGTTTATATGTTGTCAGAAGGCAAGTTATTGGTCTATAATTTTTAGGGTAGCTTGCAGGTTCATTCTTAAGAAGGGGCATTGTTTTGCCTGTTGTTAGCTAGGTTGGTGTTTGTTTGGGGTGTGCATATAGTTCTTATTCATGGCTAAATCCTCATGCAAACATGTTAATACTTTTAACCAAAAGTTAGGCACTGCATCTAGGCCTGGGGTTTTCCAATTAGAGTCTTTTCTTAACTTTGTATCAATCTCTCTTGCTGTTACTTCATCCCATTTCATATCCTGTAACTTTAAACTTCTTATTCTTTCTTTTATTTCTTCTATTAATTTAGCATCTTTGTTATGTTCCACAGGATCTTCATAGATACGTCTCCAAAATGTATCTATTTCCTCTTTTTGACTGTCTTTCAATTCCTTTTACCTTATTTCCCAGTTCTCTATAAAACTTTTTTGGGTCATCAATAAATTGCTTATCTTGTACTTTTCCTTTATATTTATCTGTGTATCTTCTACGTTTTTCCACTTGTGCTGAAATTTTTAATTTGTTATTTGTGATAGTGCGTGATAGATCCTGGTCTGTTCTAATACTGTGCATTGCTTTAATCACATCTATCTTTCTTAGTATTTTTGTTGATCTATTCCCTCTTCTATAGTCTTCTAAGAGTGATACTTCTTGTCTTAATTCCTTTACAGTTTTCTCTATTCGATACTTCCATGATGGTATTTGATTTCTCCCCTTCCTATCCCTCACTACCCTGTGTTCTTGCAGTAGAACTTTATAAGTTATTAATTTAGCAGCACAGCAATATATCCTGTTTACTTCTGTTATATCACTTGGATCTCTATGGACAGTTCTAATTACTGCATTCATTTGTTTTATTAGACTTCTGACTTTTTGGGTTTTATGGACCTTCTGCAGTCTATTTCTCTCATTGATGTGACTATATATATCCATGTCTATTAAATCAAGCAACTCTTCTCTTAGCTAATTTTCTTCAAAACTGAGTGCACATCCCTTGTTTTCTGTTTCCTGTGGGCATTCTCTAGAAAGTTCTATAGCATCTTCCTGTAGCACCTTCTCTTCAATTTTATTCTGCGCCGTCTGTTGCTCTGTCATATGGGAGCTCACTGGCCTATCACTCCTCAACATTGACTGCATCAGTGCTTCCACTGTTTCCTGTTCCTTTCCTTGCTGTCTAGCTTTAAATGAATGTTTATACTAATTTCCTGTGAAAAAGGTCCAAAGGTCCAAAGTATCTTGATATGGCACCTGACCAATTGCTTCCTGTTCCACTGGTTTCCCCTTAATTTGGATATCCATTGCTCTATCCTGTTGTGATGATTCCTGCATTCAATTTTCTACACTGAATCCATTACTTTGTAGGTACTCCATAACCTCAGTTTCTATTTCTTTAACTTCTGCATTACTGATCTCCTTTTCTACATTTCCTCTTTGTCTGCTTATTTTTTGCATTGTAAAATTTTCCATATCCGGATACCTTTGTCTATATTTCTATTCAAATGTCTTTGGTGCTGCTCTTTTTATATTGATAAGTTTTGCTTTCTCCTTTGCATACATATTACACCATATTAAATCCCTTTTCCTTTCCCATGTCCATATTTCTTTTTCAGATGTTTCCTGATTTTCCTGTTTCTCCTTACTTTGGGGACTCCCTCTATCATGCTGTGATGTAGCCTGTATTAGACCTTCTACACCAAATCCTTCACTTCGCAGGCACTCCATAACTTCAACTTCTATTTTTTTTAACTTCTACTTTACTGATCTTCTTTTCTACATTCCATCTTTGTGATGATATTTTTTAATTGTAAAATTTTCCATATCCGGATGCCTTTGCCTGTATTTCTCTTCAAATATCTTTGGGGCTGCCTTCTTCCTATTGATTAATTTGGCTTTCTCCTTTCCATAAATATTGCACCATATCAAATCTCTCTTTTTCTCCAATGTCCATATTTCTATTTTATATTGTTCAAATATCTCTAGGTTTTGTTGTTTATATTTTTGCACTTCCTCAGATGTTTCTTTTTCCAAACAGATTAAAGTTCTTAATCTATATACCGTTCTTCACAAATCTGTTGTATTAATGAATGCGAATTTTCGTTTGAAGCTTCTGACAGTTTTTCTTGTGGAAGTATTTTTTCTCTCCTCTAATTTCTTTCTTAATCATTTTGTCTATCTTGTGTCTGGAAATTCTGGGCTTTTTGCATAATAGAAACAATACATAATTTCTTTCTTATCCTCAATAGTCCACTTTAGCGTCATTATGGCTCTTCTTTGGCCTATTGGTTTTTGTGATTTGTTGTGGAGTGCTACTTCATTATATAACACCTACAGACCTGCTTCTGTCCATGATATATGCTATATAAATGCAGTCTATATATCAGTGTCACCTTTGTGAGATTTTGCGAAAACAGGGTCCGCCTCATGAAGGAATACTCACCAAGACTTGAGGATGAATTAAATTTCAGCATGACTCCTCTCCTTTGCTTGCTGACTGTTCATCTCTCCATTCAGTACTTCAGTGAGGTGAGTGACATGCTGTAGAAGTCATGCATAGCGATTGCTCTCCTCTTCTGCATCGCAGGGCAATCATATATTCTTTTCATGAAAAATGATATCGATAAACCTGCTGAGTACTGACAAGAAAGGGTTCTGCAAACAAATGGTCTGCACTGATTAGTGTACTACCCTGATAAACAAACTAACTAAATAAATAAATCTGACTGAAAAATATGCCACGTATCCAGAGGTCGCTGAAAAGTTCTTGTAGTTAAAACAGTAAGAGCTGCACATACCTTGATGTTCATGAGGATATGAAGCTTGTAGACTGAGCATTATGGGTGAAGTGTATTGACTAAGTTCTTCATGACACCTTTGTGAATAAAACTATAACACACTGTTTTTCAAAAGAAAAACAGATAAAAAGTGATACAACCTGCATTAAAGCTGTAATTAGGAAAACATTCTTCTGTGGGATCATTTAAAAAATGTGTAAATGTGTACATATAAAATGTGCATTTGCAAATGTGGAATGCACTGTGGTTTACAAATAATCCCGCCTCTGCTTTCTGACTATGCAAACTTCTACAGTGCACGTCTAATGCAACATAGAAGATGTTGCCACAGGTCACATGATGATGCCCTGTTTGGACACTAGCTTGCTAAAAGTTTCTCCATTATCTTGGACATGTAGCTGTGGAAACAGACAGGTTTATTCTAAAATTCAAATGGAATAGTAAGTTAATAGACTGTATGTGAAACTAACCTTACCAGACAGTCTTTTAATTCAGAAAACTTACCGAGATTACTGCAATCTTCCCAGTGGAAAGATATCCTTGGAGACAGAGCTCAAAATGTATAATATTGCCTTCAAGGACTGTATTTTGATCTTGGTTGCCACAGACAGTCAAGGCATAGTATATATTTAGTAGTTTAGGTGCATTTAAATTAAGATGTAGAATTTGCTGTATCATCTGTCTGTTCAAAACGTTTGTTTTACAAAGCTTGTAAAAGAAAAATTATGTTTGCATACTTACTTTTCAAGTATAATGTCTTATTTTAATGATTCTTTATTCTGAATAAAGAATTTTATTATTTAATTTTAAATGCTTGAGTTAGTTTAAAACTATTACTTTTAAACATTCAAAGGTCTGCAGATTTTAAGGGTAAACAGTAAGTTATATTCTTGGCTTGTCAATTGCAATTTGGCTGATGGTGACATTAGTACTGGAGGGATAAACCTTCCAGTGAAATATGATGAGTGTGTATGTGTGTGTGTGTGTTTGTGTGTGTGTGTGTGTGTGTGTGTGTGTGTGTGTGTGTGTGTGTGTGTGTGTGTGTGTGTGTGTATGAAGTTTCACTTACTTTTGGTAAGACTGCACTAAAAGCAGTTTTTGCTCAGTCTGAAGTGAGGGAAATATAACTGTAATTCTGATATGTCTCTGTACAGTTACAGACTTTATTGGATGTGGCAGGTGTTGCCCATTTCCCAAGGCAACAGCAGATTTATATAACATATACCTTTAGAGCCAACTGCCCTTTGTATATTAAGTGGTGCCAGTGGTGGGATTCAAACCCCATACAGCTCTTCATAGCCACCAACTGTCACAGTCCTTATGCACTCTGTACCAATCAACTATGTAGTCTTCAGTCAGTATATGGTACATCAGCATACCTCTTAACCTCTTAGAAATCTGGACAAAGTAGTAAATAAAAGTAGGACAAAGGCCCAAAAACAGAGACACTTTTTAAATATTGCTCTTACAAACCTAGAAAGTTGATAGAATAACAGGTTATGGATTAGCATGAATTTTCTGAAGGGTATAAAGTCTGAAACTCAAATGTCTGACATTATTTTCTAACTTCAATATTTAATGATTTGCCACTAATTTGCAAGAAACCACAACTTTATGAAAAAACGGACCAAAAATATAAAGCAAAAATCTGGGCATTCTGTGAAAATCTGTATAGCTGAAAGGTATGTAACATCAGGTATTGCCTCTATCATTTCTGAAACACTATGTGTTTGAGGAAGTATAATCTGATTAGTAGTGGTGATCAGTAAAGCAAATAAATGTTGCTGAGTGCAAACTGTTGCAGCTACAAATATGTCTACTACAGACTGCAGTGCAAACATTTTGGTGTGTTATTTACCTGTAGAAACACACTCAAGGAGGGAAATAAGCACCTACATTGATGTTTATGAATCACAACTGTGTTATTCCTGTTAGTTAAATCCCATTATTCACTCAATTCCTTGGAATATATCATTTCCAGATGTTTATGCACTCATTTGCATGTACTACATATTGCCCTGTGCGAAAGGTTATGTAGTTGTACAACTGTCTATAAACCAGGATCACTCTATGCATTGCTGAAAACCATGCAAAAGACCTTTGTGTACTAAACAAACTGTTCATGGATTCCAACCTGTAAAAAATAAACTATCAAACAGTAAAAAACAGAATTTGTGGTATTGTTCATTCTTAAGTAACTTTTTAAAGTAGGCACAGCCTTAAGATTTCTTCAGGTGACTTCTATCTTGTCCAGTTCAGTAAGGCCCTACCATTCAACAAAATGACTGAAAAATACCTTTTCGGTATTATAGCTTCAGATTTTGGCTATTTCACATATGAATGTGCAGTGCAAAGCTTAATCAATCAGTAAGGAAAACTACTCATATTTGTCGTAGTTAACTATAATCTATGCCTTTCTGTAGAACAGTTTGTAAGCACACGTTTTAGATAGTTCAGGTAGTTTTAAATGAATTCTTGCATATCTTCAATTTATTACTTACACTAATAGTGAGATGTTTTTACTTTGTATTTGCAGAGTTTAGACATGTCAAATGCACAGGTGACCACGGTGGTGCAGCAATTAGTGTTGCCACCTCATAGCAAGAGATTCTCTGGTTCGATCCTCGGCTGGGGTGCCTTCTGTGCAAAGTCTGCATGTCCTCCCTGTGGTCATGTGGGTTTCCTCTAGGTGCTCCGGTTTCCTCCTACATCCCAAAGACATGCTGTAGGTGATTGGACACTTTAAATTGGCCCTAGGCATAAGTACGTGTGTGTGCCTTCTGTGGAAGGTTGGGCACTGGGCTGGCAACTTGACACTGTAAAACTCCATTGCCAATCATGAGTGGACAGGTGATCTGCTGTGGTGACCCCTAACCAGGAAAAAATGATAGAAGAAGAAGACATGTCAAATGCAGACAGCTAAGATTTAACAAAAAAGCTATTAAAACAACAACTGAGTTTAATTTCCATGACTGTAGTATCATATGTTTTCTTATTAAATACTGTTTTTGATTTAGCAGATGCTGTGTACCCTGCAGTATTTTGATTTTATGAGAGATTTGAGCCAATGAATAGCAGTATATTCAGACAATAGTTATAATTTCTGCACTTGGTGGCTATGTGTTGTAGAGTAGTTCATTTCTGTTCTTTCATTTTTCTACATTGTTGATTATTGCAAGATTTGGTTTACTATTAAGGTATCAGAAAGCTTGTCTTGTTAACCACAAGGATAAAACCTCTGTGCTTTCTAATAACTACATTATGAGATAGGGAAGAAGAGTCATGCATTCTTACTAAATAACAAACTTAATTAGGGGAAAACATAAACATAAAAATCCAGGGTATGACTGTACTCTAGTATAGCCTCTTGCTTTATTGAGCACATACATTATTTACAGATGAACACTTTCATTCACATGGCTTTATCAGATCTAAAATGAAATACAGTTTTACAAGAGTATTTGTTATTTCTACAGGAGATGCAAAGACGGGGGTGAGTGTTCAGGTAAGGTTAAAGACTCAGTATGTGAGATAGGCGTGATTGACAGGAGATCCTATATGTCAAGGGAATGCCTAAACAAGACTGACAGTTAATTGAAAACCTGGTGCCAAAATTTGGTAAACAAGTTTGAGTGACAGTTAACTATTGAAAGACTTGTGGGACAGTCAAACTCTTGACAAATGTGACAATTTAATTTAATTGGATTAGGACCTATCCCTAATCTGAATCCAGTCCAAGTTGAAGCTCAGATAGGGAGTTTATTAAGTTTTTTTTCACATAGAGTCATTACTACATGCTCCTAATGTCGCTTCCCTTCACAATGGTATTAGATGCTTCCACAGAAAACAGAAAATACATAATAAATAGAAGTTGGTAAAAAAAGAAAAACACTTTCATTTAATAAGGCAAGTATCATTAGATCCCAGTTTCTTGGTAGATGTAAAAAATGAATATATTTTGTTATAAACCTGTCACTGATGTTTCAAACCAAATCAATAAAAGATAACAAAGAAGACAATGAAAACTAACAGGATTGTTCCAGTTAAATGGACACAACTGGGATGTCTGCACTGCTCTGATGAACCCGAATAAAAGTGGCAATTCTATATGTGATCTGAGGCAAGCATATATAGTACTTTTGTCTTTAATTTTGTATTTCTGTTTTAATTTTTGTCATTTTGGTTTGGAACAATCTACTTTTTTTTACCAAAAAAAAAAAAAAAAGAACTGGATCTAATGAAAATGTTTAACAATTTATATTATGTCTTATGTGTTTTATATGGAAACACATGATATCATTGTGAAGGGAAGGAAACTTTCTGGCAATATGAAAATAGAGTCTCTATTAGAAACAGTTGACCAGCCTCTGAATTCCCTATCCAAGTACCAGCTTGGACTGTCTGTGTATTAGTGTTATGTCCTTGTTCACCTAATTTAATGTATTACATACAATGCTGGTAAGAGCTGAAACCTCTCATGAGATAGTCAGCAAACTGTCACTAAACCTGTTTATCACTTTTTGATGGTAGATTTTAATTTAACAATCAGTCTTGCTTAGGTGCCACCCCTGCAAGTAGGCTCTCTTCTCAATCGTAGGAGCCACCTTGCATTCTAACCCCACCTGGATGCTCACCTGTATCAATGTATACGTTATAAAAATATTAAAATAAATATTATTGTAAACTGTATTTTATTTTAGGACTTTAGAAGAACCATGGATGAAAACAGTCATCTATAACTTCTGTATTTGATCGAATAAAACAGCATGATGCACTAGAAGTCTATCGTGCTTCAACTTTTCATTCTTGTGCATTTTTTAAATGTGTTACTTAAATAATATTTACTTTTCTTCTACTTCACATAACACAGTTAATAGAATATAAAAAGGGTTTATCCTTGTAGTTAATAATAGTTTACCAGAAGCAGAAATTACCTCCCCTTTTTTCAGTCTTAGATTAAAAACAGGGATCACTTTGCAGCTCTGTAGTTAAAGATCAAGTGCAAAGGTTTTTTGCCCTTTGTTTTTGTTATACCTATTTCCTCACCTTGCAAAGTGAGCTTTCTTATTCTAAAAATGTGTAGTTTTTACTGTAGTTACTTCAGTAGAACTATATTTATTAAGTTTAATAAATTGGCGTTTATGTTTACTGTATGCTGACCAGCTATCCAATTACTTTCTGGTTCCATGTTATGCAACCCCACCTTCAGATTATGTATTACAGCAAACAGTTTTCTAGTGAGTTGGCATGTTTTCTGCAGTCTGCAGCAGATTTTATTACAAAGTAACCAGAAAACAGCACTTTTTAGTTAGTCAAGCAATAAAATAAAATAAAATAAAATAAAATAAAATATAATAAATAATTGTAATAATAAATGGGTCATATCACTTCAATGAAATGACACTTTAACAAATGGCATTTCATCAGAAATGCTGTTTATTGAATTCCGCTCATACCTCCCGCTAATTATATATACCAACTCTGAGATCACACTACAGTAGGGAAAGGGCAAATGTCCTGATCCTCACTGTACTGCAATCTCAGTATGAACAGTTCAACGAATGGCATATTTGACATAAGTGCACTGAAAATGCCATTTGCTGAACTGATTTTTCACTGAATTAACAGGGACCCATAATAAATATAACTATATTCAAGTGAAAGGTAACAAAAGTGATAAAGAACAGGACAAGATTCTTAGCAAGGTATATAAGGCTTAGCATACAGTGTAATAGAACAGATGCAGAAACAATACATCATTGTCTACCAATGGATTTTTGGGAGAAAATTATCAATATGTGAATCACCCCAATGGCAGACCTATATATTTTTATGTTATACTGCATACCACAAGGAGTTAGTGCTGAAAAGAACACATTTTGAATAATTTGTGTGCCTGTGAAAATTAAGATACAATAAACTGATCATTCTATAGTATACAATTTTTACTACAATGTGACAGTGCATTATACTGAAGTGTCTAATCACTGTTAAATTTTTTAAATTTGAGAACACCACAGAGGAGCACCTCTTTTTGTCCATTATCCAAACCTCTCAACTGTCCCTGATTTTCCCTCACAGGTTTGTCCTGTGCCTCATAAAGGTTTTGAATTTTTTGTAAATCACTAAGAATTGCAGTTAGTCATTAATGACAGACAGAGTTTCAAATTGTTTAGAAAATTCGTGTGGATTCAAAACCTTTTGATCTATTACCTTTTTAAGTGAATTAGAGTCATATGTAAAATCATGTCCCTAATTTCCCCTTTGTGCTTTCATTATTTTTTTAGGGTTACCACCTGTCTCTCTGCAAGGGCAGTCGTGTCATGCCAAAAAAAAAAAAAAAAAAACTAAAAAATGGCAAATACCGTGAGACTTAAGGACAACAATTATTCCCTAAGTTTTCTTTAATAGTTGCATAAAACAGTTATTTTGCATCTGAAACAACTAAATGTGATAAGAAATAGAATAAGCAACTCAAATGCTAAACGAATAAGCCCTTATTTTGGTAAAAAATAAAAAAAAGGTAAAGTTCATTCCTTTACATTGGCCATGGGTATGTGTTGTCCTGCAAATCTCAAGTTTCTACACAAAATGTCCCACTTTGGGCATTTGAAAAGGTGTCAACCCTATTATTTTTGGATTTGTCCAAAAGTTTTAATCAAAGAAGTTGAGAGGTATGGTACTGTCTGTTCAAACCTAGTAAAAGAGTTCAATCTCTTGCGGTTTCTCTTTGCTTTCTTTCTTTTCATTTTCTGTACCTGGTAACCTGAATTAATCCAGAATGTATGTGATTCACAGCTCTGTAGTTTTCTCCATAAAAGTGATAAATCCATTGGTAGACAACGGTTTATTAACTTTGCATCTGTTTTATTACACCATTTGTCAAGGTCTATGCACCTTATTAAAATATCATCCTGTTCCATCTTACTTTTGTTACCTTTCACTTTAATTAAACCATGTTCATTTATTGATTTATTGTCTAACTGGGTAAATGATTGAGTTGTATTGTACATTCTGGTTACTTTGATAAGCATTTGATCTTTAAAAGCTAGCCCTGGCAATATTTAAGAAAGGATGCAGGTAAAGAAGTAATTGTTAAGCTTAGAGCCTACTGATCTTCGATAAGCTTTACTACATAGTAGATGTACATGGTCTTTTAGCTGTTCTGAATGAACTCTGTTTTGACCTTTTTCATGATTATGTATCACATATACGTCAGGCTGATACATTACATTTTGGAGTCTGAAAATACTTTCTTTTGTAAACTGGTGCCACTAAAACCTTTCTCCATAGGTCAGGATGTAGCCACTTGCTATTATTTAATTGAGAAATCTAGTTAAGTTACCTTGATTCTGTTTAGGAAGTCACCGGATATAGTATCTGGTTCATCAGAACCTGAGTTTTTAATTTAGCTTGCAGTAGGAGTTATCATGTATTTAATTATATAAGGTATGACTACCTTTGCCATTATAGCACCTTCTTACATTTCTTAGCTTATTGTGAAGTCTGTGCAACATATTTCTGCAAAAACTGATTCCCCTTTCAGTTTTGTGATGTAATTAAATAATACTATGTGACTGTATTTGACCTTTGAGACCAGACTGAGTTCTTAGCTAGCACCAATAGATTTTTTTTTGCACTTTATTTAATTTAGGATTATTTGACTAGGGTAATTCTTGAAAGTTAGGTTATATCACTTATTTTCTGTTGTATATCTTATTAGTTTTCTCATTCCAACAAAGAGGTTTTGCTCATTTTATCTGTGCAATTCTGTCTTACCGATATGCGTTCATTAATATAGAAGTTAACAGTACCACAGATTTCATGAGCAATATCTCAAGAAGATGTATTAAGTATATTGAGAATAGCATTGCGGTCTGCTTTCATAAGTACTTCATTTATTCCAACAAAGCTTCCATTGATAAATTCTGGGAAGGATAATTTATACTGAATTTGATTTTACTCTGAGTTAATGATGGTGGTATTGTGACCCATGTTAATTATTAATCAGTACAATATTAAAGATACTGCCATCCTGAATTGGTTTAACACTATTTATTTCAAATTGTTTTGATTCACATAGTCAATCAGTATTTGAGCATATTTATATGATGCTGAGTAGCTTATTAAGATGGTGTTTCAGTATTTGGGTAAAGTCTTCTATAACGACTGTGCTTTTATTGATTTTTACATCATGGTGTTTTGTCAGAAAATCATCATGGTCTGCAGGGGACATAGACATGATATGGTAACTGCCTAAAATACTTTGTTCTATACCACTGATATTAATTATTTTTGAGAAATTACTGATCTTGAAATGTTTTCGTGGGTTGTGTGTTTTAGATGTTCTTTTCCAGACTGTGACACTACTATTTATTCCATCCAATCTCTAACAATGATAGGAAGTATCCCATGACATATATGATCCAACAAGGACAGAAAGCATCTCATAGAATATATGTTCCAACAATGACAGGAGGTATCCCATGGAATGTATGATCCAACAATGACAGGAAATATCCCATGCAATATATGATCCAACAATGATAGGAAATATCTCATGAAATATATGATCCAACAATGACAGGAAGTATTCCATGGAATATATATTCCAACAATGACAGGACATATCCCATGGAACATATGATCCAACAATGATAGGAAGTATCCCATGGGATATATAATCCAACAATGGCAGGAGGTATCTCATGAAATATCTGATATGCATTTTGAATCCTTAACTTTAGTTTCAGTAATTGTATATATATCATTTCCCAAGCTTTTAAGCTACCAGTTTTCATTGCTAAGACTTCTTGAATTTATTATAGCCAGCTTCACTTCTGTTTTTTTTAACTTATTACAGATTTTCTTTTTTTGATTGTTTTGGAATTGCATTACATCTATAAAAATATCATGGGTATGAAATGTTTCCTGTTCAAGGCCTGCTCAGAGAGAGAGAGGTGAAGCCTACTAGGTATAAAAGTTTTCTTGCTGTTTGTATATCTCACTCCAGGCTGACAGGCACACAATACCCTTGTCTACAGCACAATGTCTTTATCCAATGACTGAATCTCATAATGTCATTATATTTAACCATATATAGCCATATAGTTGACCACCATAATTTGTTTTTTAACATCTTCATTAGATGTGACATTTTTAAAAATTAACTTGTACAGTAATAGAAAAGAAAACAACGTACAAACTTCGGACTAAGCCGAAAAAACAAACTTGAAAACTTGAAAGGACAATGAAAGTAGAATAATCCACAATAGAGGCAATAAAAACTAGCGCTTTCTTTCACTTTATTTTCCGTGAACTTCTTCAGAAACAAAGACAACAAGCCCCCTCATGCTTGTGTCTTTTATAAAGTACATACAGGAAATGATGTCATCAATTGACTTTTTCTATCAGCAGTAAAAACTATTTGTAACAATAAATAAATGCAGTTGATGCCATAAATGTTATTATCTTCTTAACTGTACATTATATTTAGTGTATTTTTTCTTTTTATCTGCTTGTTTGAAAACATCGGATGTAAGCTATCATCAAACCTGACAAATAAAGTCGCAAAATGAAAGAAATACTGACTTTTTTGTCACTCATTTTACATAAAACTGTATGAGCCCAAGTTTCTAAATTGTGGGTACTTGGGGTATTGTTGTTGATTTTATAGTGTGAAGGGACATTGTTTGTACTGAAGGGATTGATAATGCATTTATTTGCAATCAGTTTAAGATTGTAACTAAGACACCAATCGTTGGTCTGCGTAAGACCCACCTGGAGTATACTGACATAATTTGGGGATTCAATAATTGCACGGAGTTTGCAGTTGTCTTGCAAATTTGGCCAGTCACAACCCCTTAGTTTTGACCTGAACTTTTGAGAAATACACACCAAACATTAGAAGGCCTAACACTGACCCCTGTGGCACCCTGTTGGTAACATCTCTGCTAGTTGATGTGGAGTTGCCCACTTTGATAATGTGTTGAGTTTGTGAGCCAGTTAGCAACCCATCTTACAACGAAAGGGTTAACATTCAGTTTGCTAAGTTTATCTGTAATACCTGAATGTGGGATTGTGTCGAAAGCCTTTGCCAGGTCAAGGCATGGGTATGCGGTGTGCACAGATTTGACCACATCAATGGCCCTGGTTACATTTTCAAAACAATCCAGAAGATTTAACAGGCAGGATCTGCCCTTGACGTAGCCAAATTGGGTAGGATCCAGGGTTTGGCGGTCACCTATGTATTTATTTATGAGGTCTATAATTATATGTTCCATGGCATTAGAGATAAGGCTGGTTAGGCTTATGGATCTGTAATTCCTTGGATCTGTTGCTAGGCCACCTTTGTGGAGGGGAATAACTGTTGCTGTTCTCCATTCCCCAGGAACAAAACCTATGGTTAGACTTTGATTGAAAAGGGTACTTAATGGTGATGCTAGTTCATGTTTTAGCCTGTTTAGAAGACAGCCTGGGATGCCATCTGGTCCCATAGAGGCTGTGCTTTTTGCCTTGGACAAGGTTTTGATGACCTGTTCTTCAGATATATAGGGTAGGGGGTTGTGATATGGTTTGTTTCATTTTATACACTGTTGTTATATTATAGTGCACTGTATACTGCCCCAGCCAAGTTTTGAACTTAGGTCTACCAGATGGTAATCCTGTGCCTTAAACTCTCAGCTACTGGCCTGGGAATTATTTTTTTTTCTGTTCAGGCAAATCTGATGGCACAGAAAGATAAACAACTGACTACAGCCTAAATGACCAGAGTTTGTTTAGCAGCTCAGACTCCTGATGGAGCTAGCAGGAGGCACTTATTTTCTAAGAGGAGTATAAGGTCAGTCTGGTTTTGCATTGTCATGACCCTCAGTGTGGGGTGGTTTTGCAAATGTATGGCCTAGGGGTGGGTATTAGGCTCAAACAGCCACCACATGGTAGTAGCCCAAAACACGGGTGCACAGAAGACTGAACACCCATGAGGAAGGCATTCTGGGCCTGCTTGGTGATGCAGATCTTGCATGCCTTGCTCAGGGGAAGGGTTAGGGCCACTGTAAACATGTTCATTGGCTGGATGCTTGTGATGGCACAAAGCAGTCAAATGGTCATGGCTGACTGAATAAAAGCCCTCTCTAGACTCACCATAGCAGTGGGTGAAATTCACAATATTGTGGAAAGAATGCGCCATTTCTGGTTGGGAAGGCTTGTTGGGCAGCAGGCCTGAGATCAAAACCCATACAGAAATAATATTCCACAGGTTCCTCCGTCCATCCCTTTTATGTCTTCTCTTCTGAAAGTGTGCAAAGTGCATACTTTTTCCAAAAGTGTTCTTTTACCTCACACGAACATTTAATAATTTGTAAAATGCCGCTTGCCAATTTATTCAGTAATATTAATGGTTTTGCTACATTTCCACTATATATTTTTACGAGTGTTTTTGTGTTTTTCTCTCTTTTATATATTGTTGTACAGCATACTTTATAAAATTGCCATGTATATAATATTGTATAATATTGCACTCTATATATTTATTTATAAGCACATTTGTATTTTTTCTCTTTGTTCTTTATATTGCATAATACTATATACTTTCATTATACATTACCACTAACCTGGGTTGCAGTTGGAAAGGATTGTACCATCACTACCAAACTAAGCCACATAGCACAGATAAATATACCTTGATTGTGTAATCCAAACTCAAACATCAGATGATAATGACAATCATTATAATAATAATAGTCAAGGAAAAAATATTTTACTCGATGAATATGGTGCAACATGATGTTTATGAGCATAAGCCATCAATTTGTTATTCAATAAAGTCTATTACAACAGTCCAGGTACATCTCTGAAATGTAAAATCCAAGCAAAGTGAAGTGATATGCAAATACATCCACTTTTGGTTTATATTCAAATCAGAAAGCAAATAATGTCATACTATGCTAACCTAGAAGAAAGAGCTAGAAAAAAAACTCCAAAACGTAATCATATACATAAAGAGAAATTATGTCTACAGGATGCAACTTGCAACTTTATGTAAGTAAATAATCTGATGACTTACAGGTGTACAACCTCAGCCAGAATTTCTAAGGTGACCCCCCCCCCCCCAGATCACATGCACCTGCCCTTCATATAGCTCTTAACCCAGAGTTGAAAATTCACGTGCGGTGTGCTGTGACTGCAATCATGTGATATAAATGTCTATTCCTTTTACACATTCCTGTCTTTCTTTAAACAGTGCTTGAGATTAGACCCCAGGCATATGCTATGGAGTTGCTTTTCATTCACACTATGTACTATATATCTGTTCCAAGTCACATTCAAAGAGTATGTATGTCTGTTTGCATATGTCATTTAATTAAATGTATTTGCAGCTGGTAATGTTTTGTGTAATTCTCATTTTCATAGGTTCATAGGTTCATAGGTTCATACTAGGCTATCTGCCCTAGGGCATTTATAAGCCTAGCCAGAATGTGTTTGGCTTTCGCCACCCATTTTAAATTAATTTTGCTATGCCCTTTTTCGAGGTTAGTATACTGTGCCTCTGTCTAACAGTGACACAGAAGTGATACCCAGGTTAAACCTACGATCTCCCATCCACTCATCAAGATTCCTCTTGAAGAGAGTCAATGAGGGACTCTGCCTAACCTGGACTGGGATTTTATTCCAGAGTGAAGGGAGCCTCTGGGTTATGAATCTGTCCCTCAGCATGTCCTATTTATTTCAGTGCTGAGGTTCAAGTCTCTCGAGCGCGTAGCTCGATGGGATTTGGATTTTCTGAGGTGCAGCATGTCCATTAATTCCGGGTTGGACATGGCTTTATACGTCAGGCACAGATCGCCCCTGAACAGGCGGTATGCCACTGAGTAGAGCTGGAGTTTCTTTAACCGGGCAGCATATGGCATCTGTTTGAGCCCTTTGATCCTCTTGGTGAGGTACTTTTGGGCTCTTTCCAGTTGCTGCAGGTGTCTGGTAAGGTACATCCCAAAAGGGGCATTGTACTCAATTATGGGCCTGATGAGAGATGAGTAAAGAGGCATGATAACCTCCCCTGATCTAGATGTGAATCCCTTCATGATTAGGTGGGCTATATAAAATGTTTTTCTAACCACTTTGGCCACGTGGTTGTCAAATGAGAGACTGCTATCAACTTGGGTCCCCAGGTCCCTAATTACTTCTTCTGTACTTAATGGATTACCACCTATGTGGTAATTTGTGGGCACTTTGTTTTTGCCAAAGGGGATGACTATACACTTTTTGGCATTTAGCTTGAGGCCATGGCTCTGGCACCAGTTGTCTGTTTCTATGAGGCCCTTTTGGAGGATGCTTGTGTCGGCTGAAGAGTCAATTATGGCGATCAGTTTGCAGTCATCTGTGAACTTGGTCAGCCACAGTCCTTCCGTGTTGGCCTGTACCTCCGAGAAATATATACCGAACAAGAGAGGTCCCAGGACTGAGCCTTGTGGGATGCCACTTGTAACTGGTTTGGAGTCTGACATGGCTCCAGCAATTCTAACTATGTGAGTTCTGTCCTTGAGCCAGTTTGCAACCCATCTAGTGACATAGGGGTTTATATTTAAGCTGGTGAGCTTATCTATAATGCCCGAGTGGGGTATTGTATTGAAGGCTTTTGCAAGGTCCAGGTAGGCTGTGTGGACCACCTTCCCCTCATCAATGGCCTTGGTGACTGTTTCAAAGAAATCAACCAGGTTTAAGAGGCAGGATCTGCCCTTAACAAAGCCGAACTGGGTAGGATCCAGTGTCTGTAGGTCCCCAACATCTTTATTTATGAGGTCCATGATGATCCTTTCCATAGCTTTGCAGACCAAGCTAGTCAGGCTTATGGGGCGATAGTTTCCAAGATCTGTTGTGGCACCACCTTTGTGGAGAGGGACCACTGTTGCTGTACGCCACTCTTTGGGTACATATCCTGTAGTAAGGCTGAGACTGAACAGTAGTTTTATGTTTGGGTTTAGCTCTTCTTGGAGTTCATGTAGGACGCAGCCCTGGACACCGTCTGGTCCCATTGATGCTGTGTTTTTTGCTTTGGAGAGGGCGGCTCTTACCTGAGCATCTGAGATGTCAGGGGGGCAGCACTCTGCTGGGATAGATATTTGCCCTTTTGGTGGGGAGGGGGGGGGGAGTTTGTGCTGAACCTGTCAGCTAGGATGTTGGCAAAGTCTGTGGGTTTGGTGTATTTTTTGTAATTTTGGACTAATTCTGAGCATATCTGGGAATTCCCACCCAGGTTCCTAACGTAACTAAAGAAAGCCTTGTGATTATCCTTAGTGTCCTGTGTAATTTTTCTCTCGAAGCTGATCTTAGACGATTTTATGAGTGCCCATAGTTTTTTGCTAATACTGATCAGAGATGCCTTCCCTTTTTGGGATTTTGCTCTATCATTTAGTAGCTTCCTCCTTCTATTGTATAGTTTGTTTATGGCTGGGGTCCACCATACAGGACGTCTGCCTTTGGAGGATTGGGTCTTGGTTTTATTTGGGATTGCATGATCCATGCATTCCTGAAGGTGTTCATAGACTGCATTTATAAAGGATTCTGCGGTCTGGGCCATATTTTCCACAGGCCCGGGGGCTTTGACGGATTCCACCTCGGTTTTGAGGAGTGTGAAATTTGCTTTAGAGAAGTTTTTCACTGTGGTTTTCTGGGCAGGAGGTGGGATCGGGATGTGAATATCCAGTGAGATTAGTTTATGGTCTGATCTTACCAGTGAGGGATACACTTCTGGTCTGGAGCATACAGTCCCCATGTTGGTGATGATCAGGTCCAGTATGTTTTCCCCTCTTGTGGGAGTGGTAACAAGTTGTTCCATAGCATTTGAGTTTATATATTCTAGGAACCTTTGGGCTAGGGTGCTGGAGCTAGAGTAATGCTCCCAGTCTATGTTTGGGTAGTTGAAGTCACCCAATATAATGGTGTTTGGAGAGACCTTCATATTTTCCAGTGTTCTCAGGAAGGCCAAGTGGGGTTCCTGGGTTTGGGAGGGTGCTCTGTAGCAGGCTATAAACTGGAAGGCAGTTTTACCCACTGTTAGTTGCACATGGATAGTCTCTGATGCTTCGTGCTGTGCCACCAACCTGGAGGTGTGGATATCTTTGACGAATGTTGATACTCCCCCTCCTTTTGTGGTTCGGTCCAAGTTTTGGGGCCGAAAAGCATGGTATGAAGTATAACCTGGTAGTGCTGGGGTGCTCTCGGGGGCCTTGAACCAGGTTTCTGTTACTGCACAGATATCGATGTTCTCCATGCTAAGGAGAGTTTCGAGTGCGTGCATCTTGAGGTTTAGACTTCTGGCGTTCAGTAGCATTACTCTTAGTTTCTTATCCCTTGTGATAACTATGGAGGTGGGTTTGTCTTTTGAGCCTTGCCTAAAAAAGGCACTATGAGGATAGCAAGAGCCTTTGCCAATATCCGAAAGCCCAGGGGTGACAGGTGCAAGCCGTCCCTAGCGAAGCATCGTGGCTTGTTGAGCATGTCATCCCAGACTGACAGGCATTGGATCCTCTTTGAATGACACCAATACTTAAGCCAATTGTTGAAATTGATCATCTTGTCTTCATATTGTGGCATCATTCTTGGTGAGGGTAAGATGCTACTCAAGGTCAGGGTCATACCGGCCTGGGCCACATGCTCAGAGAGCTCCTCTATGTCTCTTTTCATGTAGTCCAGGGAGGTACGTCTCAGGTCATTCACACCAGCATGGACAATGACTGAGTCATATTTGTACTTGCCTTGAAGTGACCTGAGTGCTTGTGTTATGTGGCGGATCCTAGCGCCCGACAGGCAGCACACCGTGACCTTCTCCTTGTGCAGCCTGGTGAGCGGGACGTCAATGTGCCTGATGATAGAGTCACCTATTACAAGTGTATCACGTGTGTTGTTTAGCCTTAAGGGCTGTGACTGTTCGGCACACTGGCTTTGTGAGCTATGTGTTGCATGTGTTTTGTTTTGGGGTAGCGGTTGCTTGGGTGTCTGCTTTGGAGGTCTCTGCTGCTTAGGCAGATTTTTATTTAGAGCCTCTGAGTATGTTTTTGTGTGTTTATGTGTTTGGTTTGCTGTCGTGGTAGGTCTATGTGAGACTGGAATTGTAGTGAGTGTGGTTTTCTTCTCCTCCTGACTTGTTACGCCAGTGCTGAGTTGAGAGAGCTTAGCCTCCAGTTTGGCTATATTGATGCATCTCTCACATGTGTTGGAATTTGTTGGGAGGAGGAGAGGGTTGTCTGTGTACATGAGGCAGTTGTAACATTGCCTCAAGATTCCCAGATTCACCAGCTGGACCGGAGAGGAGATTGACAACTGACCTTTGGACATGCTAGAATAGTATTGGGAATTCCTTTATAATTGAAAAAAAGGGCCAATGGGGAACAAGGTACTCAAGGGGAGTTTGTGAGGGTGTAGTGCTTTTAATTTTTTAGTGCTGACTTATATAATTGCTTTAGTGAGCAAGTGCCAGGTAACTTAAATGCAATGTGTTACAGGTAACTTAAATGCAAAAACGACAAACAGTAACTTTCTTTTAAGTGAAACAAGGAAATAAGTACAGTAAGCAATGCAGATATCACTAGGGATCCACAGAAGCGCTGAAAAGCCGCGTTTTAGGTGGTATTAGCATTTCTGGGAAATAACAAGCAAGCAAACAACAAGCATACAAACAAAGCTAGATTCAGCAGGCCTGGATCTAGTCTATGCTACAGCAAACAAGGTGTACCAATTTCAGTAAGAAACAGTTGAAATATGCAGACACTATAAGCCTTTAACCAGAAATTCCCAGCTCAGAAGGGCAGAGTCCAGCCTCTCCTCCCACAAGAGTGCAGACCAAGAACCTTCTTAATGTAAAATAACTGGCCTGAAGCCCAAGTGCTTAAACCAGAACTAATACACTTTTAGAATAACAGACACTGAGCCCTCAATCAGCAGTTCCCAACTTAGAAGGATGTAAGCTACCTGTCCTGCCACCACAGTGCAGGCCACAAACCTTCCTAATGTAAAACAACTAGTCTGAAGCCCAAGTGCTTAATCCAAAAGACTTAGAATGATAGCTACACTTTAATCAAGTTACTACCAAGCAGTAGTAAATAAAATTGAATATTTTAAAGAATGCCTGGATTAGTGCTCTCAAGTTATACAAACAAAGCTAGATTCAGCAGGCCTGGATCTAGTCTACGCTACAGCAAACAAGGTGTACCAATTTCAGTAAGAAGCAGTTCAAATATGCAGGCACTATAAGCCTTTAGCCAGAAATTCCCAGCTCAGAAGGGCAGAGTCCAGCCTCTCCTTCCACAAGAGTGCAGACCAAGAACCTTCTTAATGTAAAATAACTGGCCTGAAGCCCAAGTGCTTAAACCAGAATTAATACACTTTTAGAATAACAGACACTGAGCCCTCAATCAGCAGTTCCCAACTTAGAAGGATGCATGTTTACATATCTGTATGGCACCAGAGTGTTTGCTTGACTTCATAAATGACACTTTATTTCTGCAGGCAGATACATTGGTCAGAATTCCTGATATACCTCCATGTTAGATACCACTGCTGCATGTAAATTAACTTATAGTTCACTTTCTGCAGGCGCAGGCATGTGGTGGTGTGTATTTATGTATGTTTGTCTGTAAGTATATATCTATGCATGTATTGCTCTGTACATGTATTTGTTTAGCTATCTATGCATGTTTTCATCTGTCAAAGATAATCTATGTATTGCATTACTACTTAGGATCATAGGATCATAGGAAGTTACTAGGCTACTGGCCCTGAGGCCCTTATAAAACTATCCAAGAGTTTAGCCCATGTTTAGACAAGTCAGCACCCAGTGCTCCTGTCCAGCAGGGACACAGCTGGAATCCCAGGGTTGTATTTTCTGTTTCCAATCCAGTTATCCAGGTTGCACTTAGTAAGGGTCAGGAGTGGCCTTAGGTCAACTGATGCCCTAGGCAAAATGGCTCCACGGCACCCCCCACCACACCACCTGGTGCCCCCATCCTGGTCTACCTACACCAAATAAACACTGAAAAAGTGTCCCTGCTAGAGCGGCACCCTAGGTGGCTGCCTAGTTGGCCTATGCCTAAGGCCGGCTATGTAAGGGTAAAGAGGTACTCTGCTTGACGTGGAAAAGGAGTCTATTCCACAGATGGGGGAGTCTCTGGGACAGAAATCTGTCCTGCCAACAAGTCTTATTGAGGCCATGCGTGCAGGTTTACTTGAGTGGAACTAGACTTGCAGATATGCAGCAGTCCCATTAAGGTGGGTTCCAAGATTGTCTTCTATGCCAGACAGAGGTTACTTCTGAGGACTCTGTATGAAACTGGGTAGAGGGATAGGGCTTTTAGCCAATCTACTTAGTAGATTGTTCAGGCTTTGTTCTTCATGGATGTCTCATTTTTTTCTAGCTATTGTTTATTTTTTTCAGCACTCTTTTTGGTTAAACTCTCACTGCCTTATATATTCAGCAGTACTCACCAGACTGCACTGGAATGTTAACTTTGTCCTGAGGATTCGTGAAGATCTTTAACACAAGCTCTACGTCCCATGGTAAAAAAGCTCAGTTTCAACTGTGCGGTGATTTACTTTTCAGAGACATATTTGCCACAATGATGAAAGACATAATTACTGGTTAATTTGCACATCCCTGAATCACAGTTAACTACTGTGGAATGGAGATCAGTACTTCCTGTGGTAGTTAAAAGTGTTGGTGGCTGCACTGTGTAAACAGAGGCACCCCATCACTCTCCCACACACAATACACACACACACACACACACACACACACACACACACACACACACACACACACACACACGCACACGCACACGCACACGCACGCACGCGCATGCGCACATACACACACACACACACACACACACACACACACACACACACACACACACACACACACACACACACACACACACACCACAGACCCCACACCTGTCCCTGAGTCGTCTGAACATTCACAATGTTTCCTTTTCCTCTGCTCTGATAATTCACTGATTGCAGTCAGCCATTCATGTCAGGCATTCAAGTTTCACATTTTGTAACCTTCTGTAAATACATGCTTGGGCAAAAGCTGTTATCCTAGCAAATCTTTCAGTTTGTGCTAAAATGTTGAGAGGTATTCTTAACATTTACAGTCCCTCTCCCTTGTACATCACAATATGTTTCAGGCATTGCATAATGCCCAAGAACCTCAATACATGTTTAAAAAAAACCTTGCTATATTAATTTCTCAGTTAGTGAAGTGGGTCATTGTGTTTCAAAAATGCACTGTTCAAATCCCTTAATACTTTTTTTAATTATATATTTTTAAATTCCAGTGGTAGCACAGAAGACTGATAATCATGTGTACAAGGTGGGAGGGTACAGGACTTGAATCCTTCTTAGTGACTTTTAAGGCACACTGCGTGACATGATGTCTAGTGTTTCCTCCACTTCCTGATCCCTATCCTAACTGCTGCTCAGACACCCACTTAAAGAGTTAACCCTGTAGGCTAGTGATTACTTCTACCCAATGTTTGAAGCTCTGCTCATTAGTTTAAGGGTATGTGGAGGTATAAAATCCAAACCACAGGCAGACAGACAGAGAAACACACACACACACACACACACACACACACACACACACACACACACACACACACACACACACACACACACACCTGCTAAATAACTTCCCTGCTCCTATCTCCCAGGCAGACACATGTTCACACATACACTGGCACATGCAGCCCCTCACAGACACTCATGCACACACCTCCTAAAACTACTTTAACTCTAAACTCCCCAGCACTTACGCCATCCACAATGGATGAACATAGTCTTTTTGCTATGTTTGCTACCATAAGCTGCAAGGAGCAGCCATGCTAATCTACATTACATTGATGCCTTCTTGGTGGCAATTCTGGGGGGGGGGGTTGCATGGAGCACAGCTAATAAGCATTTGCCTGCTCCAAGGAATGCCTCATTAGCATGTAGTATGGCTGCAGAGACTACCTGATATAGTGCTACACACATCTTCGTGCAAAAGCATAGTTATAAGGCTGTCTCTGAATGCCAAAAGTTTACTGCATGGTAACATTTTTGAATCAATGTTTATGTTTTTTCCCTGATGCTAAGTTGCTGTTTCTGAATCTCACGCTATATCTGCACATAAAACCTGTTGAATGCTAGCTCTGAGTCATACTTCTCAACTGTACAGATTTTCGCAGAATATCCAGATTTTTGCCTCATATTTTTGGTCTGTTCTTCATAAAATTGTGGTTTTCTGACAAAGCAGTGGCAAATCATTAATGACTGAAGTTAAAAAACAATGACAGACATTTGAGTTTCAGACTTCACACCATTCTGAAAATTTGTGCTAATATAAAACTTGTTATTCTATCAACTTTCTAAATTTCTAAGAGCAATATTTAAAAATTGTCCCTATTTGTGGGCCTTTGTTCCACTTTTATTTATGGCTTTGTCCAGATTTCTTGCTTTAAGAGGTTGAGAGGTATGCTCTGAGTAGAATAACTTTTCTTGGGCTACATTTTTAAACTCAGCTATTGAGAATGTCATGTGAAGTGTTATGAATATGATTAGCTTTTGAGACTTAGCAGAGTATGACCTTATGTGATAAAATAATGTGATGTGTTTCACCAAAGCCAAAAAACTGTAAGAAAAAGCTACATTATCTTGCAGAATATTGCTGTCTTTCCTATCCACATTTAAAGAAAACAAAAAAGCTAAAAGAAAATCTTTGTCGTAAAAATAAATAAATCAGAATGTCTAGTAAATCCTATTAATTTTATATTCAAGCATCATAAAAGCTGATCTGATACGCATATGCCGTGTCTCATAGCAGACAGCATTCCAGACAAATACAACACACAGTGACTTATATCTGCTATTAGCTGTTTCCAAAAAGAAACAATTTCAAAAACACTAAGATAAACTGCAGCTCTGATTTTAAAGGCTGCTCAGAAATAACATGTGAAGACCGAGGCAGTATTAAAATGTGAGACAGACAGACAGACTGTCCCTGAAGAGACCAATATGTTGCTAAGTGTCAAACAAGTAAAGAAGGTGGAGAAATATACCTACATACCCCTCCAAATAAAAAAAGTGTTTTAGAAAAATATAATGACACTTCTGATCTAAGAAAAATCAGATCTACTAGGAAATACAAGTCTGGATTTCAAGAGTCTACAGGATAGCAAAACAAAACATCTGTGACATTTTATAAGATGATCTGCGGATTTAGAAAGGTAATACAGCTGATTTGTAGAACAAGCGTACTAAGAAAATCTTGTATCTTTTAGTACCCACAAGCTGCAAAATCATTCATTTATACTTTTTTTTATTTTTTATTTTGTTTGATCTTCCTTTTTTTGGCCTTAATATGAGTACATTCTGTAAAGGCATCAGCAGAATATCCAGTAAAACAGTAATATCATATGTAGCCTTTTACCTGCAATTAACAAGGTAAACAGCTAATTAGATTAAAAAAGTCCAGTAACCATTTTTCCCATTTTCTACATGGGGTCGGGTACGGTGTTAACTGTCGCCAACTCTCTAGATTCAGTGCCACACTCCTGCCTTCAACACTCATGCCTGACTGTCACAGATCTTCTTTCACACAATCCATCCACTTCTTTGCTGGATGTCCTTGTTTTCTCTTACCTTCTTCCTGTCTTCCCAAATCTTCTTCACCAGATTGTCTTCAGCTTTCCTGCACATATGTCTGAACCATCATAATCTACTCTCTTTGATCTTTTCTGCAATTGGAGCCACTTTGGCTTCTGCTCTTATGTCCTCATTTCTTCACCTGGTCCACAGTGTGCATCTACCACCTGTCTCAGGCACTTCATTTCCATCACCTCTAGCTTCTTTACTGCCCAGGTTTCTGTACCATACAGTAGTACTGCTCACACCACTGTCTTGCACACCTTATTTTTCAGCTTCTTTGGCATGCTTCTGTCATAGACTACACCTGAGGCTCTAGGCCAGTTCGCTGCAGCTCCTCTGATTCTAGCTTTAACCTCTTCATTCATACTTCCCTTCTCCTCAACAACCCCTCCCAAATACTTGAAGCTGTTTACCTGTTCCACTATCTTCCTTTCTATTTCAGTTCCCAGCTTCTTCTGATTTCCCCAATTTGCTGTCATTACCACTGTCTTATCTGTGCTTAGTGTCATCCCATGTGCCTTCAGTTTTGCATTCCATTCCCATATCCTTTGCTGAAGTTCTTCCTGAGAGTCTGCCTGTGATGCCACATCATCTGCATACAGTATCTTTGTTGATATGTACCCTCCAACCTGTTTGCTAATGTAGTCCATCACCAGTATGAGCAGCAGTGGGCTGAGAGCTGAACCGTGGTGTACACCCACTTGCATTGGGAATCTCTATGTGAGGCCAAGCACTGTTTGTACTTGAGTCATTGAGTCTTTGTACATAGCCTGTACTAATTCTACCAATGTTTCTGGGACTTTAAACCACCACCAGCTTTCTTGGGACCTTGTCATATGCTTTCTCCAAGTCTAGGAATGTCCACTTGGACTTTTTCCTCATCTCTAGCTTCTCAACTATCTATCTCACTGCAAACATCGGGTCAGTTGTGCTGCATTCTGATCTGAATCCGAACTGCTCATCTCCTATCTTACATCCGACTACTCTGTGTATCCATTTATCAATCACGCTGTCCAGAATTTCATGCAATGTGATAGGAGTTTAATGTCTATGTACTGCCCACAGTTGTGAATGTCCCCTTTGTTCTTGTACACCAGCATGAGTATGCTTACTCTCCAGTCATTTAGGATACATTTTTCTCTCCACACTGCTATTAGTACCCTCAGAAGCCATTTTTCCCCTATCTCACCAAGCATCTTTATCACATCTGCAGTGACCTCATCTGAGCCTGCTGCTTTCCCTGACTTCATTTTCTTTACTGCTGTTCTTACTTCTTCTAGGGTGGGCTCCTCTTCTTCTCTCATTCTAGGCTGTTTCTGGGGCAGTACAGCTTCTGTGGGGTTTTCTTCATTCAGAAGCTGCTGGAAATACTCCTTCCATCTGCCAGTGATGTCCAGTGGACTGGTAAGCAGGTTGCTGCTGGCATCCCTTATGAAGGATGTCTTACTATCTTCTTTATCTTTCTGTCTTTGCCTTGCAACCTGATACAATTTCCTTGTACTACCTACTAAGTCACTTTCCAGAAGTTGGTACAATGCCTCTGGTGCCCTATTCTTTGCTATTTCAACTCCTTTCTTAGTTTCTTTGTTAGCTAACCAGTATTCCTTCCTAGTCTGGTCGGTCTTTTCTAGCTCCCATTTTTTCATGCACTCCTTCTTTCTTTTGATCACTTCTTGGACTTCTGCATTCCACCACCAGCTTTCCTTATGTACCTTATTTCCATACGTGGCTCGGCAACATACCTTTTCTGCAGTTCTCACACATGCTGTTTTGAGGTGCTGCCATTCTTCTTCAGCTCCATCTATTTCCTCCTCCTCTTGGGCTGCTAGACCCCTGATTAATTCCTTGAATTGTTGTACTTTCTCTAAAGTCAACTTCCCAGGTCTTCAATCTGGTGTCTGTTCACCTTAGAGCCTTCTCTGACCACTGTTCACCTTAGAGCCTTATCTGACCACTGCTTGCAGCTGATTGTGGCAACCAGTGGTTTATGTTGTGGGTCGACTGTTTCACTGGGGATGACTTTCCAGTCATGGATTCTACCTTATTGCCATTTCCTTACTAGGAGGAAATCTAGCTGAGTTGCATGTTGACTACTTTTGTATGTGATCTTGTGACTGTCTCTCTTTCTGAACCATGTGTTGGCTGCTATCAGGCAATTTGCCAAACAGAAGTCTTCTGCTTCTTTATTCCTGTTGTCTGTCCCATGTGGACCCAGGCAGTCCTCATATCCTGTTCTGTCTGTCCTGACATGTGCATTCAGGTCACCCACCATCAACACCAATAAATGTTGTCCTGCTTTATCGAGTAGATCCTTCAGCTGCTGTCTGAATGCAGTCTTTTCCTTACTATCATAACCTTGCTGTGGGGCACAAGCTGAGATTATGAATACTGCCCTGTCATAGGCTGAGATTATGAATACTGCCCTATCATAGGCTGAGATTATGAATACTGCCCTTTCATAGGCTGAGATTATGAATACTGCCCTATCATAGGCTGAGATTATGAATACTGCCCTGTCATTAC